>NC_041331.1:34193921-34338921 GCF_004354835.1 Perca flavescens
ATAAATAATAAATACATGTATATATATATTTCAAATGTTTTTGAAACTACTATTTTCCTTATAGCGTGGCAGCATGTGTCAAACTGTCCCCCGGCTTGTGGCATGGAAACTGAGCTCCAAAGGCACCTAAGTGCTTTCTACATGACACATAGTTAATTTTTGTTTCTGCTCTGGTGGTTACTAACAATTTATTCCAGCGACTCAGCTACCATTTAGCATTAACCCAACTGGGGCAACAAAACGGAGCGCAATCGATGTTGGATCAATGCAGAAGGCGAATCAATCACAGGGTTTTCTTCTTCAAATATTTAATTAAACATGGTGGCAAATAACTTCAGGATTTATTGTTTGATGCTAAGAGCATTAGTGATTTTCCTCTTCCGCCTTCCCACACGGGGCCTGAATGCTTTGCCGGTCAGGAAGCTTAAAGGGACCTGGGGAATAGCATGCAGACACTTTTCCAATATATAATCATGTGTATATATACATGAATATATACTCTCTTGCCTGTGTTCCTAATCCACTGCTGCTCTGGGGCGCTCATTTCATTAGACACGGGCAGGCAAGGCTGACAGGCTATGAGGCCTCTTGAATATATGCTCCGATGGCTATGCAATCCCACCAAATGATGCCGATGAGCGATGTGCATATTGTTTAAGTCTGCTAATGTGGATGCTTGAGAAGTGGTTTGGGGTTTGAGAAGGCTGACATGTGCTGAACTCTGTGTCCTTTTGAGTCATGGTCATGGATATAAAAAAAAAAGCCAGGGAGAAGTTCAACGTAACTCTCCTCAGGATATACGTCAATTTAACTGTGAGGGAGCATCGTTTGAAGAGCGGACTGCTCTTTTTTGTGCTTTATAAAATCTGCAGACCATATGTATTGATTGGTATATAATCTGCCAGCGCCAGAAGGGCTTGAATCATTCTGGGTCTGGAGAGAGAATGTCGGGCCAGTGGTGCTCATTGGAAAAATCTGACAGAGACACAAAGATTAGCAGATATCCACACACACACACACACACACACACACACACACACACACACACACACACACACACACACACACACACACACACACACACACACACAGAGATGGGGTCTGGCAGGCCCTCAGAGGGCTGATAAGAGTGGGCTTGGGCGATGATGAGGCCCACTCATGGATGCATTGTTCTCCTAAAAGGGGCGGATCTCCCCTGTGTTGGTGGTTATGAAGCAGGAATTGAGGAGCAGGGAGAGGGTAATCATTATTGGTTGTGACAGCGGTGGCTTGACAGCTGGGTCCAGTCTTGCTCCAGTGCTTGTTGTACAACAGACAGGCTAACACACATACACAGACACACATTCGCATGCATGCACACACATACACATATGTCTGTGAGCACACGGGTGTATGGCTGTGCATGTGCTAACACACATACCAAACAAGACTAAAAGACATGTTTGTTCAGGATTGTTTGTCTTTGTTGGGCATACCCTGGAGGATATAGTGTTCATTACACCTGAAAATATGAAACTATTGGACTGAGCGTACACCATGCTGACAATTTAGCTATTCTTAGAGTTTCCAAGCCAGAGGTGTGGCTAAAAATGTGGTTTGTCCTGTGGGGGGTGCTAGAGGAAAACCCATAAAATCATTAAAGCCAAAAGGGTTTATCCTCTCAGGTACAAGAATGTGCTTAATATATTTCATGGTAATTATTCTTATCAAAACATGAAATATCCTGTGTGAAAGGTTATGCAAAAGTGTGTCCTAAGGTAAATCTTATCGGGTGTCCAAAATGGAAACATATTGATTCATCATCTGGGGGCTTTGAATATCAACATCAAGTTCAGTAAAAATCCAGCCAGTCGTTTTTGAGATACGTTGTTACCAACACCTTTACCAAATGTTCTGGCAGTCACTGACCCTGATCTATCCTCTAGGAACTATGAATGTTCATGATAATGTTCAATCCAGTTGGGCAGATGCTGACATATCGTTCTCTGGACGAGTGTTCAAGGGACCAGCAGAAGAAGGGGCAAAAAGTGCCAAATCCATAGACACCTACACACACCCAAAAGAGAAATAAAACCTTGACTGATGAAAAGAGCTTAACGTGTGCTCTTTTTCACTTGTCACCCAGAGCTTCCCTAAAACTACAGAGACAATTAATGTTTGATGCAAATAAAAAGGAAGAAGCACCGGCCAAACGGGCATCCTGAAAAAAGCTGAGTTGGCCAATCTGCTGAAATGTTACCAAGGCTTTGTTTCTATGTTTTTGATGAAACAGGTACAGCTTTGCCAACTAGCCTTTGTTTACAATGGTAACATGTATGCATTGTGCATGGTAAGAGCGGCAGTTTGTCACCACCATTCATTTCTATTTCACACATAGGCCTATTAGTTTGTGTTAGCATAATGATTACTAATAATTACAAAGTGTGTTTCAAGTGCCAAGACAACGCCTGTGTGTGGGTGTATACAAACACACACAAGACATAGACACATAATGTGCTCACAGGTATTGATTGTGTCACTCACTACTTGCACCATCTTCTGCATTAATAAAGTGCAGTGTTTAGGTGGGTAAATCCTTTTTAAGTGTTTGCTTGTAAAGTCTCCTCTGACTTCAGTCCGTTGGCATGCTGAACCCCTCAATAGGGCTGATTATTATAAGCGAGGTCCGCACCCACCAACCTCCATAACATACCATCACAGGATCTGCTCATAGCTCCTGACGCCACTCATGGAAATGGATTGCTAGATAGTGAAATACAAGGTGACAGAGATGCCGATGAGGAAAAAAAAGGTATTTTCTCATGATGCCATTGTTAAAGCTGCTCATTCGTCACAAAATAGTGTTTCCAGAAGGAATTTTTCCATCTACCCTAACAGCTCTCTCTTTGCAATAATTGCTTAACTTCACCACAGAGACTTGCTGTGTTTTTTTTTCTTGATGGGAAGCGAAATCTGTCACAATCTTGCAGTTCTCCCAAGAACAAAGAACAAAGAAGGAACACTTGGTAAATAATTAATAAGGCAATGCTAATTATAAAACCAAGACAAATGAGTTGAAAGCTTACACTGGGGTAAAATCATGAGGCTGAAACCATAATGGATATACAGACCTGTATGAGGGATCAAAATGAGTTGACCCTCAAGATGAGCTGGCTTCTTGACAAACCACATCATCAATATGGATTTTTACCGTGATTTTACTAATGCATACTGATTCGGAATGGTATTAATGTGGTCATTATACAGTGACAAATCATTTGACAACACTGATAACTGTAAATTTGAAGAATGATGTGCAAACCACAGAGAAAACAGTCATAGATAATTCATATGCTACAAATGAATGACCAAAACAACTTACTGTAATGTAATACTCTCTGAACACTTAAATCTTTCATCACGGCTTATGTATGTGAGTGATGGCGTCCGTCCAATGTCAGCATGATTGATGCTGGCTATATGGTCAACTTTTCTAGACTTGTAACGCAAACAAATAGTCACTTCAATGTCTTCTACAACCATCCATCTTTGATTATACATGGTCACTGTAGCATGAATGGAGTCAGTTTCATAGCAGCTAATGGCCAGATTTGAAATCCCTCCTTGGCATCCTCACTCGGCCCCCTACTATCTACCCTGCACCCATGCAACCATGTTGGTACAGCTGCCTCTTCTCCGGCCTCAAACCAGCAGCAGCAACAGCTGGAAAGACTGAGGCTTTGTCTGGCTCAGTAGGCCAAAAGTGCTGGGAAGCTGATATTTGTCTGGCCGCAGTGTTGAGCTACGGGGCCAAGAAAGGGCATCATTGCCTACCACTGGATCAAGAAACTCCATAATAGGCAAACCATGTTATGCTTTCTTGAGTGAAACAGATCATGGGTTGCCATAGGCCTTTTGTTGGATAGCTGTGGTAAATAATTGGTGTTTTCTTTGACATCTTGGGAGGATGTGCCACTTTGAATGGATGGATGCAAATCTGGTAGAACAGTGTGGATGCTCTGGGAAATTGTATAACTGTACAGCTTATAGACTGTGTTCTGTGTTCATACTAGAAATTTAAACTGAAAAGTTGGAGTGATCTGCTGAAAGATTTTTCTGATAATCAATGGACAATAATAATAATAAAAAAGAACGAATAAAAGACATTTTTAAAAGATATCTTCATTTTAATTTCTTCATCTCGACGCAACATCATTCATCCATGTCATATGCTTACTATGATGCCAGGCGGACTATAATGGGACATTCCTTTCAAATAAACAAGTCAATTCAATTTCAATCAGATTTAGACCGTCTGAAAATAAAATAAAACCAGTATTCACTGACAAATGATATAACCTTTATTCTCAATTGTTTAATTTGAGATACATTTGGAAAAAAAAGGAATACAAATAAAAATATTTGTGACTTGACTGCAACCTGACCACAATAGGGCATAGAGTAAGACTGTGCAGGAGTAGTAGTATTTTTTAATTAGCTACTCTGAGGACACCCCAGCTATCACTGTCATTATTATCATTATTAACATCCTGAAAACATCATCATCACTGTATACAGGGAACACTGTTTGGCCACCAGCTTGCAATCTTTCTCTCCCCCTCTCTGTCTCTGCCTTTCCCTGTCTCTCTTCCTCCCTCTCCTTCCCTCTCTCCTGCTGTCACCTCTCACAGAGCCTGGCAGCATCAAGCCAGCTTGCATTTTAATTTGGCCCTGAAGTTACTTATTTCATTATCGATCATCCGTAATGCTGAATCAATGTTCATCTTGTTACGTGGGCCATACCCGTGTAATACAGTGATAGTGGGGCCCAGAGTTACTCATTCCCTTTACAAAGTGACTTTACCGTAAAATCAATGCCTTGTGTTACTGATACAGGGGAAACTGCAGCAGATGGAGTGAGAGTAAGTGGGCAAAGAGGAAACAAAAAAAAACAACTCACCTTTAATGCAGCATTATTAAAGGCACTCACAAAGCATATCAAATCTCTACAGTGTGAGTATTGCATTATCATACAAAGCCATGATTACCTAATAACGTGGAATTGTATGAATTATATATAAATATGATAACATTCATATTCTGTTGATATCAGTTGTGGTTTATGGATCGTCTGTGTGGCTTAGACCGTCGCTGGGAAAATGTTTTACAGGTTTTGCACAGGCCTGGATTATTTTATACTAATCGTGACCCCTTGACTCAGCAAAATCATTTGGTGTTAGAAAATAATAATAATTTAGTTCAGTTCCATCCAGATTCATGGAATGAATGAACTGGTTCCCTAAATAATGACAGTTTAAAGTGACTTTATACTACAAATACAACATCACGGCAGTATGGATAATTTCTATGTCGACAAGAAAGCCCTGGGAGATAAACTATCATGAGAAAAGAATTAGACAGTGTACTGTTATGACCTGTTACATTCAAATGACAACCAAACCAGAATGTAATACCAGAATTAAATCTCGTCATAAATGTAACCATTTATGGCAACAAATGGAAATACAGTTAAACTTGGCAATGAAGGCTCTGTTCTAACGATGCTCCCTGGATCAGCCAAGCAGCATGCTAAGTTGAAACAGGGAGCATGCTGCTGAGACCCCCCTGTACACAAGGGTGGGACCAACCCAAGACATTAAAAGTATTTCAGACTTAAGTTATGATGACACTCTAAACCAGGAAGGTGGCGGCTGGGGTGGTGGTGGCAACTTTTGCCAGCAGCATTTTTAAATGGACAGCCTGATGTTAAAAAATGGCTGGGATTGCTTGTGACTGGTGGGAATGATAATTCAATTAGTGGGCATATGTCTTCCGTGTCCAGCATGAACTAATGTGATGCTTAATTAATATGTTTTAAAGTGATATGTGACTATTCAAGGTGAAGTGTAAACAATATAATATCCAAAGACATTAAAGTAATATTGTAGTAGGGAAATAAAGAGGATGATGTTATAACCCCTCTATTGAGTAAAGTGGGCACACAAAGTCTATATAACAATATGTATTAGGGTGATGGAGCAGACATTCATTATCAATTTATATTGACAAATATTAAAGGCCTATAAGCACCTAGAACTATGGATGCAGTATTTTGAAGCACATAAAGTCGGTCTATAATCTGAGATGTTCATATAGTTGTAAACATCCCACATAGGACTACAGTATTTATAAGTTAATATGCATATACAGTATGCACATTGTACAAAACTTGTAAGCTGCAGGCTGCTTGTTACCGTAACACTCTGTTCAAGGCCTAAATCTAAAATGGATCTCCTGTTCAATCCATGCCTGAATGACTGCCTGTTTAAATGTAGTAGTAGCCTACAACCTGAAGTTAACAAGTTAATGTCAAACATTTGTGAGGCAATGCGTAAATTCACGCTTTGATCTGCTGTCATAACCCAGTTTAATAAGTTGCAGTCCATTGACTATTAATTTGTTCCCAAATGGTGTGAGCAGGAGGAACGGTTCCAAAATGCTTTACTTTGCCACTAATGCAAATCAAAGTTAGGCTATCTATTTAATATGCATGATTGGTTGGTGTAATGTAATTAAAATCATACTATTTAAATTATCCTAACAGTAAAAAAATTAAACTTTAAATGTATTTCAAAGTACACTTGCTTCTGCTGCTAAGAACAATTAATTTTTGAACGTAATTCATTTATTGGATTAAGCTTCACTGTTCTTTAAACACTGCGAGATTTATTGGACCTTTATTTCACCCTAATGGGACATGAGTTTGAAAGAGCTTATTTGGAGATTGAATGTGTTGCACAGTTAGTTTTTTAGGTTAACCACAGATTTAAGTTTGATCCCTCTGAGGAACATTTTTGATTAACAACAGTATGTATATATCTATGTATATTCTGGCAACAGCTAAGAATACTTGCTTTGTAATAAGATAACACCAATAGTCACTTTTATAAATTACACTGAGACTTTTTCCAAAATGTTTTGTCATTTAGTTTCATCATTCTGACAGATGTCAAATATATAGTAGCTCATTTTATTATTTGGCTACAGCTGACCGGAAGCTTTTCTTGATCACATTGAGAGCTGCAAATCACTCCACTGCACTATATCATATATAATATTTACAGCAGCAGTTTGTGAAACAGAAGAGGCCAAGTTTTGCAGAGTAACAAACTCTGCAAATACTGCAATTTTGGCTCCGGCCCCCTTTCAAGGACTGCTTAGCTAAATGAGAGCTGGTTTGTCAAGCAAGTCAAGAAATCTCAAATCTCTATGAGTCTCTCTCCTTCTTTCTCTCTCTCTCTCTCTCTCACACACACACACACACACACACACACACACACACACACACACACACACACACACACACGCACTTACACACACACACACAGACGCTTCGAACTACCAAAGCATCCAACGGTCATTAATTACGTTTTCTTTGCAAATCCTCATTCGTCACCGCAATTAGTCAATGTTGATCAGCAAGGTCTCCCTTAAAATTGATTCCATGTGTGATGAGAGATGTGTTGGGGTTTTTTTCTGTCACCGAGGCGTTGTGGAAAAGATCTAAATGTGTAATTTGAAGTGCCTCTGTTTGAAGCCTTTGATCTCGCCTGTTTTGCACAGCCTCGGTTCATCATATGCGACGTGTCGCTGGTGCCCTGTGTATTGCATAAGGAACTACTGTTGAGCGATAGGCCGTGTATGTTTGCTTATGAGAATGTGAAATTGTGTCATCTGCATAATTACCGTCAAAGAGCTCTCTACAAAACAGCCCTCAAGTCACTCGTGTATGAGTGCCCTCTTTTTACAGCACCTACAAATTAAATTGGCTCCAGCGAGCTCCAAGCATGCTTCCACAAGAATTAAGAAAACTAAAGTAGGTGTATATAATAATAATAATAATAATAATAATAATAATAATAATAATAATAATAGGATTTGTGGCAAATAAATAACAATTTCTGAAATGACTTATCTATGTCTACAGTTCTCGGTGTTTGCTGTGTTGAGTTTTGGCCTAGTCCCACATATGTGTGTGTGTGTGTGTGTGTGTGTGTGTGTGTGTGTGTGTGTGTGTGTGTGTGTGTGTGTGTGTGTGTGTGTGTGTGTGTGTGTGTGTGTGTGTGTGTGTGTGTGTGTGTGTGTATACGGAAGTCACGCAGAGGTTAGTTTACTGTTTACTGAGACTCTCTTTAGGAGAGAGGGGAGCGGCGTCTTAATGCTTTTATGGCTACGCCAGTTTCCCGGGTCGGTGTGAAAGTGTTAAGATAGTGCGTGGTGCGTTTGATTGGGGCAATAAATCAGACGCAGTGCTTGGCGTGGGTGGAGTGGAGGGGGGGTACGAGCGACGTGGTCCCGGGGATGAGACACGTGTCCATCCGGACTCAGAGCGCTGCTTAGCGGACATCAGCAGGCAGACACCTCGCTGGACCCTCAGATTTTATACTCTCACTTCTAACGTTTATTACGGCCCAGCCACGTTCTCTCTCTCTCTCTCTCTCTCTCTCTCTCTCTCTCTCTCTCTATATATATATATATATATATATATTATAATATATATATATATATATAATATATAGCCTATATATATATCTCTCTTTCACACACACACACACACACACTCTCTCTCTCTCTCTCTCTCTCTCTCTCTCTCTCTCTCTCTCTCTCTATATCTGCAGTGTGATGTTTGGACGTCATTATTTCCGCCCCTTTTTAAACTTCTCTTTCTTCTTTACACTTATTATGCTGCTGTGTATCTAAATGTCAAATACCATCCACTTATCTTTAACCACCGTTCACTTCACTGTCTGGACCCCCTCAGTTTGCAGGTCGATCTTGCGCACGCGCGCGCGCATGTGTGTGTGTGTGTGTGTGTGTGCGTGCGTGCGTGCGTGTGCGCGCGTACGTGCGTCCGCGCATGACTGTGTGTGTGTTAAGTGTGAGCGTGCTATTGACTGAATGTAGTGATTACCATTCCGGTCGGATGGCACCAGCAAGCCGCTGTAATTAATAACCCCATAATCCGGGTTGGGGTGGATGTCGGCGAAGAACACACACAGATTCAGGACAGAGTTTTACAGAAACAAGGCGTATCCTTATGGGTAGCTCTATACAAGAAATTATAGCTGCTATTATCCCTCCCAGACAATGATAACTATCTGCTTCAAAAGAAGATTAAAGGTTTATACAAGTTCAGAATTCTTGGAAACCCGGATCGCATTATCAAAACTAAACTGAGATTGATGAGATTTCATCTCGCTGTCAATAATGCATTAAGACTTATACCATATTCAAATAAAGTGCGTTAAATAATAGTTCAGCCTCTGTAGTTTTTTTGCAAACGATTAACAAAACAGATGCTGGTACAAAATCGGGTTGAAATGCGATTAACATTGTCCCGTACACACTTTTATGTATTGATTCATGGAATTTCAATTCTGACTCCCTTGTTTTGTTTTAATCCGTCTTATTTACAAGAAACATCAGGTTGCATTCAAAAATCAAATGGGTATTTTAAAGTGCAGTCTGTCCGGATGATCGCGTGGTTTTGTAGTGGATTAAGAAAGAGACTTTATTTCAAATCATTCAATTATTTGTTGATTTAAGCTTTTCTTCGAGCAATATGTTTATTTTGCCTATACTCAGTATTACCTTTATTAGAATTCATATTATGGTTAGTACAGCTATAATTTGTATTATTGTTGTTATTGTGGTTGTTGTTTATAATAATGATAATGTTCCTTTTTTTCAAATAAAGTCAATTTTTTTTACACTTGTTTAGTGTTTTTTTCCCAGAATATACATCTTCCCAGCCCAATACACTAAAATGTTTATTACTTATCATCGTTGGTACTTTACACTTAGTCTTCATTAACAGTGTAATGCGCCTATCATCAGCTCTCTCTTTGATGTCAAGTGGCTACATGCGACCCGTTTGATGTCTCAAATTAAAAACTGAATTGACTCCGATTCGCCTGCCACCAAGAGCTCATAACACCTCAAACCCGCTGTAAGTAAACACAGCTTGTACCCAGTGATGTAGCGATAAATTAAAAAAAAAAGATGTGTGTAGCCTGTGATCCGGGGTCATTACAAGGCATGGCCACCGTCAGTCGTTACAAACACATTAATTATAGCCTATTCAGCATATTCAGCTTTTTTTTCCTCCCCTTGTGATTCACGTGCGTTTGACACTGACCATTTAGATTTATTTTATTTTTGTATTTAGAAATACTGTGTCAATTAAAACAAAAACAAAAATGTGTGTAAACTCTCTCCCAATAATAAAAATGGGAGGAACACTGGCTTTGAGTGTTCTTAAACTTAACGCTTGCCAATTTGACTTTTTAACCGATGTCCTCTTTAGGCGAGTCTCCAAGTTTCAGAGTTTCTTCTGCATCCGTCCATTAAAAGGAAACTGCAGACAACAAAAAAAAAAGTTAATCAGTCACTGACACCAAAATGCTTACTGTTGTGCAAATGGCCAAAATTGTGAATTAACACACAAAAAAAATGTGGTAGGACAGACGCGAACAATTAACAAATGAAATAGATTGGCGAGCCATAAAATGAGATTTGAAACCCCATTCAAATAAGAGCTGGCGACGTCAGTGCACTTATCCGGGAGAAGAGCTAGAGAGAGAGAGGGAGGGAGGGAGGGAGAGAGAGCGCGAGAGAGAGAGAGAGAGAGAGAGAGAGAGAGAGGGAGGGAGGGAGGAGGGAGGTGGAGAGAAAGAAAGAGAGAGAGGCTGTTTGGTGTGCGGTGTGTATGAGAGGGGTGAGATTTGAGAAATAGGAGGGGCTTCTAAACGACTAGAAATGTCAATCTGAGCAAGGGAGTCCCAATAATCTAAAGCAATCTGTAAGGACCTGACCTTAGTCCATCCAGATCAATAGGGAAGTGAGGGTGGAAAGAAGAAGAAGAAGAAGAAGAAGAAGAAGAAGAAGAAGAAGAAGAAGAAGAAGAGGAAGAAATAAGGGGCGCAACAAGGATCGTTTACACTGGCTGTTCCCGAGGAAATATAGACTTCCCTTGCTTGCACCTTTTGTTGCTCACATGCTCACACTGTAAAAGTGGATATCGAGGCAATTCCCTTGCTTTGTGTGATTGCAGCAGACTTTTCCCCCTTTTCCTACCACCATGTCTTTCCCTCAGCTGGGATATCAGTACATCCGACCGATATACCCGCCGGAGCGCCAGGGGATCGCCAGCAATGCCCGGGCCGGGACAGAGCTCAGTCCGTCCGGCGCACTCTCCAACGTCCTCTCCACTATGTATGGATCTCCTTTCGCCGCGGCAGCGCAGGGCTATGGAGCGTTTCTGCCCTACTCAAACGATATATCAATTTTCAATCAATTGGTGAGTCCCTCTGCTCCCTCTTAACTCATCCATAACTTTTATGTTTGGAAAATAAAAGAAATAAACAAGTTTTTTAGGAAAGGTTTCCTGGCACCTTTTAAGTGTAAACTTTTGGAGCGCCGTGGTGAAGGCTAATAGCTACTTTGTCGCTGAAGCGTTTGTGAAATGTAGTTAAAAAGTGGCTAAAAGGTAACACATGAACAAACTGTGCTTCATGTGCTTATTGACAGCACACCATTTCCAAACCAAAAGTTAACAAAACGCTGAAACTTGCTGTATAGGAGGTTTACATGTAGGTTGGGAAATAAGTTCGTAAAAGTAAAGTCGTGTCCGTGCAATTCTTTCGTTTGAAATAAATTAAAAGTAGGCCTAGTTTAATTCTCCATTCAGTTGCTAGGCTTGTGGTACGTAAATAACGATTGGAGATTGTGACAAATACGTTACCAGTATTGTTTGTTTACACTTTAATAATAACTTAAATGGTTGTTTTATTACTGTGAATCCACGTCATAGTGAGGCATGGTTATATTTATCACGAAGAGGGATTACAGACAAAGTTTCCTATATGGCATTACTATTTTATATTAATATAGCCTAATAAATCCCTCTGACTCTTTGCTTCTTTGTCTTTTCAGGGTGCTCAGTATGAACTGAAAGACAGTCCCGGTGTCCAGCACCCAGGGTTTGCCCACCATCACCCGGCTTTTTACCCATATGGCCAATATCAGTTCGGTGACCCGTCCAGACCCAAAAACGCCACAAGGGAGAGCACCAGCACCCTGAAGGCCTGGCTCAGCGAGCACCGCAAGAACCCTTACCCAACCAAGGGAGAGAAGATCATGCTGGCCATCATCACCAAAATGACCCTCACCCAGGTGTCCACCTGGTTCGCCAACGCCAGGAGGAGGCTAAAGAAGGAGAACAAGATGACCTGGGCCCCTCGGAACCGCACCGACGAAGAGGGAAATGTGTACGGCAGCGATCACGAGGGGGAGGAAGGGGACAAGAGGGAGGACGAGGAGGAGATCGACTTGGAGAACATCGACACGGAAAATATTGAGAACAAGGACGACTTGGACGACCAGGACGACCTGCACTCAGATCTGAAACTCGACGGGAGGAGTGACTCTGAGATTTCTGACGGCTATGAGGATTTACAAGGGCCCGACCAGAGGTTTCTAAAGGCTGTGGGGAAAGAGGGCAAAGACGTTGAGAGAGGAGGAGAGCACTTCCACAGCCACCACCACCACCATCACTCTTCTTTGGACACCAAAGCGTCCCAAGCAAACGGTGAACAGCTCAAACTGAACCCGGTGTCCGTTAGCTCACCCCCCTCAGAAAACAGCCCTGCCCCAGCCCAAAAGCCAAAGATCTGGTCTTTGGCAGAGACAGCCACGGCCCCTGACAATCCACGCAAATCGCCACAAATGAACGGCAGCAACTCCGCAGGGCCGGCCGCCCAGACCCTTATCGCCCCTCATAGACTCATCTCTTCTTGTCCCGTTGGGAAAATCCAGAACTGGACGAACCGAGCCTTCTCGGCGCATCAGCTGGCTTTACTGAACTCAAATCATTATCTGGGACTGGCAAACCAGGCCACTGCCACCGGCCTGGCCCTCTACAGCAGCAGGCAAACGGAGGACAGGAGTCATAGTTCAGAGACTTCAGTCACAGGTACATGTCCCCGACACTGAGACGCGCATGTATAGATAACTACAAAAAAAAAAACCAACAAAGACACTAGTCATTGCCCGTCATTCATTTCTATTACTTTCGACCTCCCTTTGCCTTCTTTGCCTCTTCATGGATTTTTTTTTCTCTCTTTAGGCCAAACCGATGAACAGTGTTACAATGTTATAGCTTACAGAATACAGCTGTGCGTGAAGTATGACTGTGTGTGAGTGTGTGTGTGTGTGTGTGTGTGTGTGTGTGTGTGTGTGTGTGTGTGTGTGTGTGTGTGTGTGTGTGTGTGTGTGTAGCTGCTTTGAAAAATGTCCGAGAGGATTGAGAAAAACCTCGTGAGAAAGCATTTAAGAAAAAAAGTCAAAAGTTGAATTGGGTGAAAACTGTTCTTGATTTCCGTGCCCCTTCCTTCCTTCCTTCCTTTATTTGGTGTTGTTACATGATATTAAGGCCCATGTGCTTGTATTCAATGCTAAATTCATCAACCAACTCGTTTTCAACAGTAAAGTCACTGAGACCCAGGATGGGCTCTGATAAAAGGCAGTCCAATGAATGCATTTTTTAATTTTCATTGCCACAATTTCAGAGAGATCTAGTGCCTTGGATGCAGAGAAAAAGTTGTTAAAAACAGCTTTCCACCCAGTTCAAAGATAGCGAGGCTGTCAATTAATGACATTTGGGAATTATAATTTTTTTTATGCCATACCACGTTTTCTTTTTTGAACGCCATATTCACCCAAATTAGCTTTTAATCTAAGATGTTTTTTTTTAATTTATCCTTGTGTGCGCGCTTGTGTTATTTCGTCAAGGCCTATGTTACACTTACTTGTTTGGTCATGCAAATGAGCTCAATGCAAATTCACCACAGGCTCGTTTTTGAAAGGCAATTGTCACTTTTTATCACTTTGTTTTTTTATTTCTTCCCGAGGCTATTATTAGTAGATTTTATTTTTTTTCCAGATCACTAAATTTTTTTTCTGCCCCCTGTGGGTTTTAGGCCTCAGAACCAACTAGAAGCAGAAGGTTCTTTCGGCTCTCTCTCCTCTCCATAACCTCTCACCCATCCTCTTTATTATTTCATTTTAATTTGAATATGGAATGTAAAATAAGAATAATACATCTCTGTATACTTACATTGTAAGCATGTCCTGTGTAAAACTGCTAATGTAATAATGTATGAACCTGTAGTCTGTGAGTTTTTGTTTTCTTTTTGTAAGTTCTGTGAGGATTTGATGTTCAAATGTTTTGTATATAAAGTTAAGAATATGTACATACTTGTGAACCAAATTGTACAAGAAAGTCTATATTTTGGCTAATAAATGAACTGCTGCAACTTTAAAAAAATGGTTGGTTTTTGGCCGAGGTATTTCGACAGCTGCTTTTTGATGGTGGCTGTTATTGTGCATTTCAGCTTGAATCGCATTGCTTTGGTTTTTGTGTGTGTGTTAGTGGACAGCCTGAGGCACAGACTTCATTCTCCGGGGCAGTGATAAGTAAATATTCGAGAGGGATTTATCACACTTTTGTAGTGGAGGGACTTAGGGCTAATTAGCCAGTATTGCGGCATACATTTGAATATTAATGTTGTGGGATTATCCTTATATAGAGGCGTAGCGGTCGTATTTAAATGAATAATTCTTTCATTAATTTTCGTCTGAAATTGTTTGGTCTATAAAAGAGACTTTAGGAAATGAATGGCTGTTAGATGGTCGTCGGTATTTGGTAAGAGCGCTTTCAGCTGATCCTAAAGATGGATTTGGGCTTTACAGTGCAACTCCCAGATCGCATCATGCTCAATTTGTAATGCTTTTGCTCTTCACATATATCATACATTTTCCTCAACTAACGCTGCTCCTTGGTGTAATTGTAATATATGGTCGCTGTAGAACTAATAATAACATCATCTATTTTGTTTGCCCGTGATGTGATCATTTGCATGTGTGAGCCCTTATCAGAGGAAGTTTATGTAAACTTGGTGTTGGAGCTCCCTCTACAGTCACTCGCAGTCGGCCATGCTCCTGTGCGCTGACACACACATTCTGCTCATGTAGTCTCAGTTTCTTTTTTTTTTTTTTAGCCCATTCTTAATTTATCACTCAGTTGAGATGTGAAATTCGATAGTAACATTTTGCTCTTATAAATCTGTCACAATATTATACCTTTTTTCACGTGTTTCCAAGCCTCAGTGTTGTGATTTTATGATGTAGTGCATATATGTCAAAAAGAATCAGCAGACTTGTTTATAATGCGTCGAAAAGGACATATAAAAAAAAAAAATAATAATCATCACTTTTAATGTTAATTTTGGCCCTAATGTTTAAAAAAAAAAAAAAAAAAAAAAGAAAACAAAGAGGCATTTTCAGTTGCATGCAACAAACCATTTAGGCTTTAATATTATGCAAATATTTACAAAAATGCACAATGTAGCCGAACTGGCAACATATTTCGTGGATAAAATTTAGCTTTTTTTTTTTAGACTCGCCAATGGCTGAAGTATTAAACAATCTTTTATGGCTGCATGCTTAAGGATTACAGTACTTCTCAATTATCTTTAAAAGCGCATTCAGTCGTTTCACTTCCTTTAAAAAAAACAAATCAGGTATGATGAGATAAAAAACGTTGAAAAATAAAGGTAAAAAGGGAAGAAAGAAAATAAAACAGTAAAAAAAGAAATGCCGTCAATATTCCTATTATTCAAATTTTGCCGAGATTATAAAAAACATATCCAGCCTTTAAAAGACTCAGACGATACATGAAAGTCTTAGTAATGCAAATTATTATGTTTTATCCATCTTATTTATCAGCAGAAAAAAAAATATATTCATGTCTACAACGTTCAAAAATGTATTTTGGGAGACAAACTTTGCTTTCCTAATTTACCCTAGATACTCTAAACGAAAACCGTCAGTTTTCGTTGGTATTGTAATTATTTATTCATTTCAGATTTGTATTTATTTTCATAGTTTACATTTTAAAGGACTTGAGTTTATGATTGCATTTATATTTTTGTAAAACCGCACAAACAGAGACAGAGACACCCGCCTGTCACACATTCCTCGACTAGAGTTAAATGGTCAACGAGGACAATATTTGGTTACGTCTGCCATTCAGGGCAGCGAAGACTGAGGAAAAGCGCTGATTCGCTCGAACCGTATCCTCTCTAGGTTTATGATATGCTTTAAACAAACTCAGGCGAGGGAAAGACTCCGGAGTCTTTTGGAGCTCCTCTCACCATGTTGCCTTCCTGTCTAATCAATTATCTCTCCTTGAGAGCCCCAACTAACTGCGCAATGCATATCCATAAGTGACACCAGCCAGCTGATTGATGTAATATTTTTTTTTGTCTTCTTTTTTGAACATTCTTGCACCACTGCATTTTTTTGTTGTTGAAGGAAGTAGCTTTGAATGACCAGCATTACACTAACACTGATAATTTTTTTCACAATGAATGAGGTGTTCATGTGGAATGTTACAAGGTAAGAAAAATCATTAAAAAAAACAACCCTGTATAAACCCTTTATACATTTATAAACATGAGTTTGATATGACTTGACGTGTATTATGAATCACTGTTCCTTCATAGATTTATGTCAGCTAAAATAAAAAATAAAATTCTACAAATAAAAGGTGGGCTGTTAGGGCAGCCAGCTGCATGTGAGCACACTGAACCTTATAAATAACGATGTTTATTTCCTCACTGTTCACAGGACGTTTGCTCCTGAGGGGCCCAAAACAAGCCACCTCTTGATCATGAGGATTCAATTGAAATGCTACTGAAGGGCCAGTGATCGTGTCTAGAGCTCAGGGCCTCTCCTCTGATCAGTGCATGAAATTAGGGATTAAAATGCCTATGCAGAAACAAAGTAATCATGCCTGCTTATGTCGCCATACGTGTCCAACCTGCTCCTGGTTACAAAGAGCAAATGGAATGCATTAGCTAACATCTTGCTCTGAGCTACACAGGGACCATTTCCAGTGGGGCATGGTGTGTCACTCGTTTCCTCGCACATTAAGTGGATGTTCTCCTGGCTAATGAGCAATAATCAACATTGACTCCTCTTCTTATTTCTGAGGTCCATGCTGCGTTAAATGCTCAGAGTCTGCTGGGCAAACTGTAGCACTGTTGTACTCAACTGCCTAAAAAGCACAGGGTAATCTTCTCCACATGAGACGGTAAGAGAAGTGAAGAAGTTAAGATGGAATTTAAAATATTAGGAGGGTACTTGCTGGAGGCTTAAAAACAGCTACAAAATAATCAAAATGTGACATGTGGATTCTTCAGGTTGAGATATCTCACATTGTAAGGCAAGAGATCCTCAACCTGTCATGCAATTATTCACGAATTAATGGGTGCTTCTGCAGTACGAAGAGTGTGGGAAAGCTTTTGACATAGTTCAAATTAATTGCACTTCATTTCTAATCACATTGCTTGTGTTGTCCTGAGCGCTGTTGACTGCTGCTGCCTTTTGCCCTCCATACTCTGAGGCAGGACTACATACAGCTGCGTGCAGTAGGAGGAAAAAGTAATGTGCTGTTAAACAGCCATTTAAAAGTGGGAAAAAATCTGAGAAAGATGGAATCATTAAAAGGAAATCTAATCTGTCTCTCCAAGTGTTCATTGATCTGGGAGAAGGTGGACGGCAGTATTAGGCAGCTGAAAGGGTCTGGCCAATGGAGCCATCAGAGGTTCATGAGTGAATGGGGAGAAACCATGGAGTAAATAAACACTAGAGCAGCCCATTGGAGAGGGCCAGAGGTGCCCTGTGAAAGAGGAGGCCGCTGCAAATAAAGGGGGTCAGTCCTGTGTTTTCACCTCATCCACCCCTTCTGTCATTGTAGCCCCACCACCAGTGCCACCTCCTCCTCCTCCTACCCCCAGGCTGGCCCGTTCTGCCACACCCCCTCCTGCCACCGAGACAGACAAATGTCACCTCCTTTGTGGACCTAGTCAGGCTTGGAAGCGGCCCACTGTCTTTGTGCGGTGGACTAATCCTTTTATGAGCCACTGTCGACCGCGCCCCCCGCCCCACACCCCCCACCCAGCGCTTGCCCGGGCAAAGAGAGAGGCTGTCCTTTTGCGAGCACTCGGCCTGTGTGTTAGCTGACCGCAGGAGGAGCAGAGATCTGCTCTCTGGAACACATGTCCCACACACCACATACCTTCATACACAGGCTTACAGGGCCACGGCACTCCACAGCAACTTGTTACAGCAGTCACACTCTAGAGCTGAAAAAAGAGAAGGTGGAAAGCTTAATTTTACCCCAGCCGAAGATACGCGACTTCTGTGTCTCCTGCATGTTTTATGGCACATTCATTATTGAGAATGTGAGTGAAAGTGCAGCGGCAACACGTTAAAGAATAGCCAGGGAGAAGGGAGAGAGGGGTTGTTGTGTTTCCCTGGGCTGAGCAAAGGACAAAAGGCCCAGAAGGAGTGACATTCTCTGGGGCCGAAGCGGGAGAGAGGGAGGGCACTGATTTCATGCCTTTTGTTGATGGAGGTTAGAGAGAGGAATTCTTTCACTGAATCCGAAAGGCAACAAGTGGGGAAGGGGGCGACAGACCGACAGGCCAGAGGGAGAGGCGTTGGGGCTTTTGCCGTTCACCCAGCTGAAAGATTGTGCTTTTCTCAGCCCCCTTCAGATCCTTCAGACAGGCCAGAGTTACAGGGCAATTATGGAAATGCTGCTTTGAAGCCAAGCATAGCTGTCTTTCCGTTCTTCCTCAGGACAAAGCAAAGGCAATATGGGCTTTTTATGCAGCCTGCTATATAAAACATGTTCAGCCCCATTATGTGTATGTTCCCAACTTTTCCTCTCTTACTCACACACTATTGTAGTTTTTGTTGACATTTGTGAATGTGCTTTTAAAATAAGTGTAAAAGAAAAATATAGTAGCTTTTTTTTTTTATAGAAATATTACGAGAACATTTTTCACATCTTTGTGGTGAAAAGCTGCATTCCTTCACATCTTTACAATGTAAATCTGCCTGTAAAGCATTTACCAAGGAGATGAGCATAGGGGTGGGTTTATAAAAGAACGCCTGGCCTCATAGCTTCTTCCAACAGCTGCACGCTTTTACCAGCCTGATGTCCCCTCTCCGCACCCTCTCCACTCACACGTCACTAACAGAGGCCCAGCAAACCATCAGCCCTGCGCTTTCTCAGCTTTGTACATTAGTCAGCGGTGTAGCACAGAATTTCGCCACCTCGTGTGAACTAATAAGACACATTTTCTCCGGCTTTTGAGAGGATCGCATGAGAGTGATGTCTCTACATCACCCGACACAGCAGAGGCCTTGTACAACAGTGCCTTTACACTCCGAACATATCTGACAAATGCCAATACTCCGGCTTTCACTCATCACTGTTAATGAGAGGGCATATTTTGGACGTTTCCAATATTTGTACAGACTTCATACATTGTGAAGGCTCTTTTATTCACAGTACCAGGCGGAGAGGACAAGGGTGGGGTAGGGTGGGGGTGTATTCATGACTCCTCAGGATTGGCTGACTGGTGAAGGGAACTTAATAAATTCTTCCTCCTAGGAACACTGTCAAACAAGTCCTTTCTTACATCTCCCATGAATACATCACCAGTGAGCTTGATTGATTAGAGACCCTCACAAGAGGGTGAACCGATGAACCGACTCCCCCGGTGTGATTAATAGACTTTATTAAGAGAGTCCTCTCGTTTTTAATAATGGTAATGTAAAGGAAGGCGTTCTGAGAGTAGGGGGTGCGCAGGAAGTCTAACGATGATCACTGGCGCTGTCCCTGTCTTTGATCCACATCCCCTTTAGTTTAAGTTCATTTTCTCAGCCTCCAACTGGCTATATCCATCACCTCCCTATCAGTGCCACACACCGCAGCTATGAGGTTCCTTTTATATACTGTTTTCACTTTTGTGCCTGCATACTGCCAATATGAAACTCTTTAAAAAGTCTCTCGTGGGAGAAGAAGGATTGATTTGGATTCGTACACACAGTTTACAGCCAAATGAAATTTGCTCAGTATCCATGAAACATTTTTAATAGGCCTTAGATCAGAAACTAAATGATGAGTATAACTCTGCACCTGATGCCTGTATTGTGGAAAAACAGTGCATGTGACAAGATGCTTCTAAAAGCATGGGTACCTCTACTTGGGTAGGTAGGTATTTTTTCATGTTCAAAGGGAATGAAAAAAAGAAAGCCCTTCTTATCTAGTTTCTTTAATTTTTCAAGACTGTCCTCCCCCCAAAAAATGACCTGAAATGTCGTTTGTCTAAGGGCCAATTACGACTCATATTTACGTTTATAGTGGCAGCAACCTCTAGGTGTCATAATAATTATGAAGGGAGCAAAGGAGGAAGTCAGGTAATGTAATATGAAGAGCAAGAAAGTCGGGGTGGATGGCTCAAACAAACACAAGACTTTCACCCAAGTTAAGTTACGTACGTAACGTAGTTACGTCACATTCTATGTCACAGACATATTAGTCTATAACCGGGATGGTTCAGGTGCTGCCATAAATTCCGCCAGATGTCTTTCATTTTGACCAGGTGTTCGTTACCTTCCGCTTTCTTTGTGTTGGCATTTTAAATATGTGGAATCTGAGTTTTCTGTTGCAAAACTAAAACAACCTTTGAACGTACATGTTCCACCAAAACAAGTTCCTTCCCGAGGCTATTTTGCAGAGGCACCGTGGCTCCGCTCAAGACAATTGTGATTGGTTTAAAGAAATGGCAATAAACCAGAGCGTGTTTTCCTCCCATCCCGGAATGCTGTGTGGACTCGTCAGAGCCTCCTCCGCAGCGCTGTGGAGGAAGGACTGGCAATGCGAGACTTCATGTACTTAGGTCCGTAAGTTAAGTAATATAATAAATTCAATGTGGGCTACTTATTTTAACCCAAATGACAACCTTTTCTTAAAACTATCAAGAAGTTTTGTTGCCTAAAACTAAGCAAACTGTTACCGTTTCACAACGTTAACCATGTTTTCCACTGGTATGGCCGCTAATTTAGGGAGAACGCTCCTGTTTGGTCATATGTGTTGGAAGACTTGTTGTATTTTTGTCCTCAGCGCATCTCACATCATCATTCTAAATTCTATTTAGTTTATTCCTAGGACCCTGGACCTTCTTACGCTTGGTTGCTTATCCAGTTATTGATTTAGTAAATGAGCATTACTCTATTTTGTACTAATTTTACATTGTAGTGGATGAGACATTTAAAACTAAATGTATGTCAAATATACAAACATATAAAACAGATAAATATTCCTGTGTGTTTGGGTACCTAAGTCAAAGCTTCCGTGAGGTAGGTATGTGTGTATCCAAACAGCTCGCTGGCTAGTGGCTAACCATTGTTCTTGAGAGCTAGCGTGGTGTTGGGTAGGGGGTAAACCATGTACAGGAAATTGTTTAGCCACACAGAGCTGAGCCTCCTTATCAGCACAACACAGGAACAACACAGACTTTACTAGCACTGGACACAACAGCTTCAACTTATCATCTTGCTGTATTTTGCAATACGCCACCACAAGTGATTTATTCAAACACGGATAACACAGATAGGGCTATTCACGTCCCGGCGCATTACTGCATGACCCAGACAGGTTGTGTTTGCTTTGCTGCTACAAACTAGACTCGCACACACAACCATATATGACATCACCAGACAAGCCAAGTGTTGCTCACTGCTGCTGTAAACCGGAGAGGGAGGTCGATAACAGCAGGTGAGAGGGCTTCGCTGTGTAATGATGATGCCTACCAGTGTCTAAGTTGTAAACCCTGCTATTGATTCTCTTCAGTTCAGCCAATAGTCTCTACAATCTTCCATGCCTGAAAGTCTGCAGTAATGTGTCTGCATTGAATCCAATATCCGCCACTAATAATGAATACTGACAAGCAGCTCAACCTTTGTATTTTTATTTTGAGTTAACCAAGTTAGTCCCACTGAGAGCTCAGATCCTGTTTCCAAAGAAGACCCGGCCAAGACCGCAGTAGCACATTTGGTTGCAGTAACTTACAGCTAATGTAATAAAAATAAACACATTTTATATTAAGAAAAAAAGAAAATAGAAAGTGGAGGAACGTGAGAGAGAACCATAACACAGACCAAGAAAGGCACAGTGCTAAAACAGTCAATATGTATATACAAAGTGTCTACTATAGGTTTTACCAGGGGTATAAATAATGGATTTGCCAGTCTATCATGCAGGATGAGGATGGGTGACATCCTTCCTCGTAATTCCATGGGGAGTTTAAAAGTATATATGCTAAAGCCAGAGGAAAAGCGGAGGCAGAGAATGTACTCTATTCTTCTCGACTTTTCTTTGTGCTTAGATAAACTTGTTGTCAAGCACATTGTCAGCCACTACAGCGTGACACCTCACAGCCAGATAATGGCATTGCCATGCAAATGAGGGATGGTGAGAGCTATACCACCAGTGTGTGTGTGTGTGTGTGTGTGTGTGTGTGTGTGTGTGTGTGTGTGTGTGTGTGCATTCATGCATGCATCTGTTTTGTTAGTGTTTATTAGAGAATGAAAGGGTGGGCGACAGAGTGATTCAGTAGTGGCATGAGGATAGATTGGTGCCTTGTCTATAATAAGGAAACTAAATGCATGCTGAAGGAGAATTGTTGAGCCAAATTCTGGTCTGTTCCAACTCTCTCTCATCTACTCCTGGGAAATCTCCCTCATCTAGTCAAGACAAGTTGCCTTAAGACATCACAGAGACAAATTAAAGATGACAGTTTTTAGAACCAGAGTCACCCAAATTGCCAAGTAGAATAAATGTGCAATAATATGTCCTGATGTGACTGCAAGAGCTTACTGTATATTATAGAATCAAGCAAAACAAGTTGCACCTTTACAAGATAACAGGAACTGTGACAACATGCTCTAGACACCAAACAATATTTGGTAATTTTAAAACACACCAAGCAATTACAGCAAGTCCTTTTTCATGTGTGGTCAGGGAGGAATAGCTCTTGTATCTTGAGTTAATAATTATCAATTATATGGCATCCTGTAGCAATATTTCCAACATCCAGAAAAGACTTAATCGAGACAATATAAAGTAAAACTGTCAGAGACAGGACGGGAAGTAGGAAGTGGATTCTTGTGAGACACAGAGCAGAAAAGTGCCTGAACAAGCCAAGTATTCAGCATGAATGCTCCCTGCCATCTCCAGCTGTGTCGTCTCTCTAGGTTTTGTCCCTTAGTGGCGACTGGGCACAATGAAGTGGCGCTCTCACAAACAGACAGGGGTGGGCACTGTGTCAGAAGGGCCAGTACAGCCCGCCCCCTCCTGTTGTCATGCTAAGACAGCAGCACTCACTGGAACTGTACCTCTATTCACACATCAACCTCAAATCCACGCCAACCCAGGGGCAACCGCGTTTAGATTCTTCCCACTAACGCCCGTGCATCCTCTTAAAGACAAAACCCACGTGATTCTTGAAGAAATAAACTTTTCTTCCTCGGATCTGTTAATATGTTCTATTAGCAGATGACTTTAAGTGCAAGGAGTGTGGACCCCGAGCTCCCATGGGCCTCATCACTGAGAAGCACAGCCTTAATCTGTAAAAGACCATGAGAACAGGCATGTCTAATATCATTTTACAGGTAGATAGAGCGGGAGATTGGGGAGTAATTGGAAGTAATAACAGATAGCTCTCTTTCAATCCCACAGGACTTCTCTCCTCCTACGCCCCGATATTCCCAGAAGACTCCTCGGTATATTTGCTGTCGCTCGAAATAAATATACTGCGGATGAACTGTGACCTTTGCTCTCCTTCCCTATAGGTCACCTGTCCACTTTACATACACAGATGAGGTCCTCTTTGCTGGAAATGATAAGACAAACAGAAGAGGAGAGGTAAGGTCAGCAAGTTAAACCAACAGCTAGAATGACAGTTAATTGGCCGGAGGCTAGTGTAACTGTCAGCCATTTCCCCTGGGCTGACTTGGGAAGACTCCCGCCGGCTGCCTCCACTCGCTCTCCAGAGACTCCGCACAAGAACGCTCACTTACCAGTTGTCTCCCACAGGTTCAACCAGTGGACATTGGCGCATGGGAAAACAAAATGATTATATTGCCTCCGATTTGATTATTACTTCATCATTATTGTTTATATTGTGGTAATACACAATAAAGACTGTGACAAGTGAGGAGATGAAATGTCAAAGTGAATTACAGGCATATGCAGAAACTGGCCGCAAATCAGCTGGCAGAGCTAAAAGGTCTTTCTTGCTAATTGCTCATATCCTACCAGCAGTGAGAGGCGTCCAGCCGCTGTGCAATAGGCTGGCTGACTGAGAGCAGACAGATAAGACTATGTGTATGGATGATTCGACCCATGCTCTAATGACTTGTTTAGTTCTGTGTGTCAAAAGCAGTGACACATAGAGGATGGCATGGAAGCTCTTGGGCCTTCTGTGTGTGTGTGTGTGTGTGTGTGTGTGTGTGTGTGTGTGTGTGTGTGTGTGTGTGTGTGTGTGTGTGCAAAGACAGACAGGAGAGGGAACAATAACTCCCTGCACACCACTTAGAATAAGTGTGTGTAGATGTGAGTGGGTGTGTGCATGAGGAGACCACATGCATGTATAAGGAGGAGTGATGGTTTTAGCAGAATCTGTCTGCCTGATTTCGCAGGGCCAAGGTTTGGGGTGTGAAAGGCGAGAGAGAGAGTGTGTGCATGTGGGAGATAATAGGCCTTTCTCCACGCCACTCAGTGTTCCGCTGGCACACAGCTGGCACACAGCTGGCCATCCAACTAAACTTTCCCAGCCTCTTATTCCTCTTCTGCACCCTCCTGCTGCAGCACCACCCAGCCCCCTACAGAATGCCAGACATGCAGGGTAAGGGAATAGGGGGGCAGAGGGTTAAGACACAAAGAAAAAAAAAAACATTACTGTTAATGGGGAGAAGGAAGAAGGAAGTTATGATGGGGCCCATCGCTCCTAAGATCCATATGGGGCCTGGCAGGAGGCGATCCGTCAGTGACAGACAGGTGTTCCTCAGCAGTCACACTAATCCCTATCCAAGCCCTCTGCTCCGAGCCCTGCAGGGCTCAACTTCATGCTTCCACTGCTCCTCCTGATATAGCAACTACACTTTCTGTCCCTGCTCATAGTCACTTTAACTGTCAGGTACAAAAAACAAAAAAAACGATAGATCAATAAACAGGGGTATACTCCCTGATCTTGCTGTAAGGGCCAACTGAACAAAATTCACTGTTGAGCACCAACGTTGAGCTGGGAGGGAATCTGGAAAATTGGGGGCGTGTGCCTTTCACTTTTTTCATTATTTTATTTATTTGCTTGGTCTTACAATTGGATACCGGTTATTTAAAAACTACATCAAAACAATATTAACAAAGAAGGCACACAGAAGAATCCACACTGTAACACAAAATGAGTTGTAAATTCCATATTTTAAATTTTATCATCAGAGATGACAGTTGAGAGATCAGGCCAGGCTAAGCCATATCATAGCAGGTGATTACATCTTGAAATGAGGCAACTATGATGTATCCGCCATTGTCAAAGAAATTAATTGATGACATATTCACATCAATAACTGCATACCATTTTGCACCTCTCAATTGCCAACTCATATTACGCAACTGGTTCAGCTTATTACATTATGAGTCATTAAGGTTTTTACACCGGTCTTTGTCAACACCTGGTGATGGGTGCAGCTTTCCTGGGAAACATCCTCAGGTGTGGAGGAAGAAATGTCTTTAAAGTTCCCAGCATTCTCAAGCACATTAAGTCCGTTCTAATGTTGCCAAATGGTAGTCATGAATAAGAAATAGGACATTGATTAAAAACAGCATAATTTTCCTTTGTAAATGTTACAATGTAAAGAGAAAGGAGTAAACTGTGAAAAAGAGAAGTTGCTCTCATGCCTTACATGTGTGAGGCCTTCCAAAGTCTCGAGTATAGTTACATCTATCCATAAATCACAGTAACTGATACAGGATGGTTTAGATGTCTGGTGCCCTTGTCTACCTCAGCAGCCACCAACAAAATAAAAGTTAGCAAAATTTTGCATGTAACATATCCTGTGACCAATACATAGAACCAGCTACTTCTCCCCTTAAATATCAATTACATAATATGTCTCATTGTATTATACATAAACAAAAGGTTAGGAGACTTTAAAGGAATGGGAGAAAAAAAAACTTGTACAGATACAAAGATAGGACGAGACATTGTTTTTATCCAAATTGCGGAGGTGTTACCTATGTATTACCTGTCAAACTGTTTCCACTCTACCAATATACAGGTGGAAACAGGTTGGAGTGTGTGAAAAAGATAAACTCAGAGATTGTCAGATGTCATTCTCTCGTCACTGAACTAATTATGGTGAAAGCAAGAAGAACAACATGCCAGTTTGTTCACGTAGTGTCTTCAGCTAACACAAAGGTAAAATGCAAAGCAGCAAATGAATCTGTCACTAAAAAGTAGAAGGATACATTAACAATATTTAACAAAGAGTTTCATAATGTCAGTGTGTTTGGATTCGTATATTTACATGTGGGTGTGCACTTGTTAGCTGTAATAAACACTAATGCTCTAGACACTTTTGTACAAATAATACACTGAGTCATGCCTATTAGCGTCTATTTTGACGAATCGAAAGCTTTCAAAGAGCTTTGCATACCTGTACTTCCACCTGTGCTATCAATAGTATGCAAATGATAGGGAACTAAAAATGACATATCTCTGCATACAAATGGCCCACTTTGCTGTTTTTGTCATTGGGCAAAGCAGATGAACCACATGATCATGAGGTTGTGGGTTGGGAGGCAGGGGTGGATCTACAGGGGGGCAAGGGGGGGCAGCTGACCCCCACTGTAGGGCCTTGCCCCCCCAGCTGCCCCCCTAACTTTGGTGTTCAAAAAACTTTGCTTGTAAAAACAAACTGCCACTATGTGCACAGGCTTCTTAAAACATTGAAACAAACAATTATTTTATATAAATTCATAATAAATAATAATTGTAGATGTAATCTTAGCCCCCTGCCCCTCAAATACTCAGCTACGTCCCTGCATCAAACATGCAGAGCAGCGTTCGCCCAGTCTGGCTCGCACACAGCGAGTCTGCTGCGGTGTGGTGGCCCTGCATCCCGGCAAAGACTGGAGCGACCGACCGAGCCTCGGAAAGTGAAGTCAGTTTCCCCAGGTGAAGTTAAAACACAGGTTTCATGTAAAGTTAAATTTGTAATAAATGTAATGTCTGCTAAAGGCAAGTCTTTTTTATTTTTTATTTTTTTTTATTTTTTATTTTTTTATTTTAAGTTTTATTTCAAAATACAAATAACAAAAATTCAATCATGTAGTATGATAGAAGATATAATACAAAAATGTATACAGATAATATATGAAATAAGAGAAGTACTATTTTAAACAAGAAAAAAAAGAAAAAAAAAAGACAGACTTTCAATAATGTTAAAAATAAGAGACAGCAAAATCACTTAAGGAAATTTAAGTAGATATCATATATTAGTATAGCTTTCTTATTGGATACCAACTTAAGAGACTCAAAGTACATATCAAATTCAACTTGGAATAATTTGAAGCACGGTGTTGAGCTGGAAAATTTTGCCTTGTGGATATGAAACTTACCTAATAAAATAAAAAGATTTACAATATTACATAACTTCCAATCTTTACATTCAAAGTATGTAATAATATGTTTCCCTTCAAGTGTGATTGTATATTTTGTTTTAGATACCATATAATCTTCAAAACTTTTCCAGAATACAGTACAAAATGAGCAACCATAAAAAAGATGGGTTAACGACTCTTGTTCTGTTTTACAAAAACTACAATAGTTATCAACAGGCATGAATTTCGAGATAAATAGGTTTGTAGGATATATATTATGTAATATTTTCAAATGTAATTCCCTAACCTTGTTCGTGATACAATATCTAAAGGGAACAAGCCACGCCTTATGCCAGTTAACATCAGTAAAATGAGAATTCCAGAAAAATTTCCCACGAGGTGATATTTTCTCTAAATTTAGAAAGCATTTTCTAATGTGCTTATTGGTACAGTTACTGCTCATAATATCCATACCATTAATATAAAGAGTAAAATTAAAATCAGTAACTTCATTTTGTTTTTTATAACTTTTCATTAATTCTAAAATGCCAGTAGGTATAGATTTGAAAACTGAATTATATTCTTTGAACGTTATTGGGAATGCTTTCTCTCTGAGAAAAGATTCATAATTAAGTAAATGACCATTACAATCAAAAAGATCCTTCACGAAGATAATCTATTGATCCAATTTTGCAAATAGAGTGACTTGTTCCCCCTAGTGATGCATTCATTATTCCATAAGATTGACTTGTGTGGAGAAAAGTTGTGAGAATGACATAACTTCCAGGCCAAAAGAGCTTGTTGATAAAATTGGGATAGTTTTAGTGGCAATCTTGTAATATTGTAGTTACATTTCAATACAAATTTAAGACCTCCTACACTATTAAAAATGTTACTGGGGCTAAAGTACCACAAAGACTCAGGTGCTCTCAAACATTCCTTCAACCATTTCACCTTAAAGGTGTAATTCAAGTCCAAAAAGTCCAGAAGTTCAAATCCACCTTCATCCTTACAACCAGAGAGCACTGCTTTTTTTAAATGATGGTGTCTGTTTTTCCATACAAAATTCGTAAATATGGAATTTATGTCTTTACATGTTGAATCATGGACATTGAGAGAGAGGGCAGAGTAAACAAATCTTGAAATCCCTTCTGCTTTTGTTAAAAGAATCCTACCTAGAATAGAAATGTCTCTTTGAAGCCATAAATTCAGTATTGTTTTAGTCTTCTTCAATTTAGATGAAAAATTAAGTTGTTCTGCTAAAGGCGAGTCAGCATCAACAACAGCGCGTCCATTACGTTAGCCAAAAGTCAAATCGCTCCCTCGTGGTTTGTAAGCGCATTCTGCTGTTTGATTAGTTTGATTTCAGTGAATACAAGAAGAGCATAATACAAAATATTATATATAATAATATAATATTAATATAATAGACCACACTCTTTAAATTACAAAGACCCAACAATTCTCCAAAGAGCAAGCATTTGGTGCAACAGTGGCGAGGAAAAAGTTCCTTTTGGGCAGAAACATCAGACAGATCCAGGGTCTTGGTGGCCGCTGCCGGTTAGATACAGATGAATACAGATATACAGATATAGAGAATTATGATTCATAATAATGGTAATTATAGTAACAAAAAAAGATAATGGAACTATGACTAGAAATAATAGTTGTAGCAGTTAAGGGCATAGCAGGGCGTCGCGGGGCGTAGTAGGGCATAGCAGTTTACATATGGGGGTTCCCATGTACCGTCTTCCCCTGCCACCCTACCAAGATCTCTCGCTACCCCTTTGCCCCCCCATGTAAAATTTTGTAGATCTGCCACTGGTTGGGAGGGATGTAGATAAGGAGTGTGCTCTGTTGAGGACAGCAAAGCACATCCAGATGACTGGGACACAAAACTGTTACACAATATAACCCTTGTAGACACAAGCAGCACGGTTTACACAGGGCTATAATCTAAAATGAGATGACTCCATGCAGAGCTACAAATTAAATAAAGCCAAAATCTGGATTCCATTATCATGTCTCCCGATGCCTACATTTTTGTAACATTTAAATGGCAAAATAAATATGAGCGTTGCCGTATCAAACAAAGCTCTAACCAGTATTTGTTTTGTGGGAACACTCTAAGAAATGAAAAGCTAGCACAGTAAACACAGCCTTTTCTGCCTAAAATTTGTGAGTGGCACCAAATGTTTCTGGGTGTAGTAATTGCTGGCAGATTTGTAGATGTGTGTTTTAATTAGCCTCGACAGGCTGCTGATGGCATTACACAAGTTGTTCCCGTCAAACAGGCCCCAGAGATGGAAACCAAACAGAGATCAACCATGTGGACACGGTACAGTGAATCAGAATAAGCCCCAAGTTAATGCTTATAACCAACACCTATAGATGAATGACCACATAATGGTTGAGGTCATTCTTAAAGGTTCTGCTTAATCAGTTCTTAAGAAAAGAAATAAAAGTTGACGTAAAAGCAACACTTAAGTTAAAAGATCAAATGTTCAACAACTTTTTTACATTTTACTTTTCTTCATGAGAAGTGACTTTGGACTCTTCCCTGAAATGAGCAAACCTAGTTTACTTATGCCTTTGAAATTGTAGATTTTAATAGAACTCTGTTATCTGAACACAAATCACAAGAGCTGCTCTACTTGCACACACACATTCAACATTCAAGTTATCACTCCCTATAATCCGCAAGCACTTTTAGGTCTTGTATCCAGCCGCCGTCTCCCCTTGCACCTCATCTACCCCGTGCTAACACAAACCTCATCTTATGTGGCTTCCCCTTTCCCCCCAGCGCGGGATCCACATCACTGAGACTGCAGCCGCCACGGAGGGCCTTTTTCCACTTCTCCAGCCACGTTCGGCCAAGATTTATTCAACTCTTCAACCAAAATGTAATTTTCACCATGTTGGTTTTTGAGAGTGAGGGGAGTGGGGAAGATATTTTTTTTTTGGTGCTTTGAGAGTCATGTCTACTCAGCTGGGACAGTGGGACAGCTCGCTCCAACACCAATACCCCAAACCCACAGAGACAGCTAAGTGATTTATTGGCCTCTTTTTATTGAGAGGGCCAGAGAGAGAATGAGTGAGAAACATAAGTAAAAATAACAGTGTAATTGAGCCTGTCTACAATGTTTCACGGCACAAAGGTAACACAGGTGGAGGCATTTAAACGGGTTTAGGTTTTATGACAAATTAAAGTAAAGAACTTGTGTTGTCTAACAGGATTTCCTGCAGCTTATCAAAACATGTCATTTCATTTCTTTCATAGAGTTACTTGCTTGGTTGTTATGAATTAATTAAACCACATTTAAACCATTTATTATAAATATATAAATGAATGGCAGTTCATGATGGATTTTTCTTCAACTTTGTGCTACTTTCATACTCGACTTCTGATATCTCCTGGAAAAAGCCAGTATAATACTTTTGTCTTATCGTGATATTGTAATTCAAACAACTCTGGGAAGGATTTTGACTTTAACATTAATCCAAGTTTCAAAATGTTACCCAGAGACAAACGTTGCTGCCTAATCTTGGCACATTCCCACACCAGATAATGGTTTCCATGAACAGGGCCGTGGTGTAAGAGACAGATACTCTGAACTCGGCTGTAGAAAAGAACAGTCTTCACTATTGTAGAGTGAGTAAATGTACCTTATAAAACCCAGGAAATTACATATAATAGAAGTGATGTACCATTCCGTGGTTGTCCTCAGGAGACACACAGACTTTCAGGAGACAGCTCACACAGATCACAGCCAGTGAATCATAACATTTCAAAGAAAGGAAGGATAGACAGATGCAGAAAGGAAGAAAAAGATGGAAAGAGACAGAACGGGACAGACAGACAGAGTGAATGACGGAGAGATAAAGGCAAATTAGATAGAGAGACAGGAGAAAGAGGTAGGACAGCAGCAAAGAGAAGGCGAGAGGGCAGAGATAAAAATCACACACTAAATCCCATTCCCTTTGCCAAGACAGATGTCTATAGTGAATAAATAATGAAGGGTAACAGTTTCACAACATTGTGTTATTGCCAGCTCTAAACCTGGACTCTGACTGCTCCTGCCTGTTCTCTGGCTATGACTCAGGTCGCCCTCTGCCCCAGGGGAACCTTCCAGACCCGTCACTTCACGTCTCCATGAAAATCAAGCCCAAAGGATAGGCCTGGCGAACACATGGGGATGTGTGACTCTTGGTGGCTGAGTTACGTGTGTCACACTACTCTGCAAAGCTGTGTCCCTCCCTCATGACTGACCGGGCTAAATATACACACTTCAGCAAGCACTTGCACACTCTTTCCTCTCTTGGCGAGCATCAGTGTTATGTTACTGGATTCGAGGTAATAGCGAGGACTTCGTAGCATAGCTTAGTTTAGCAAAGTTTAGCTCAGCTTTGATTTAGCATGGCCATGTGTAGGAGGGCAAGTGCCCTGGCAATTCAAAGTGAAACCCCCTTTAAATTCTGTTTCATTCTTGTGTTGATAGTGTAATTTCACAACAGAAATAAAATGCTTTATGAGCATGCTATACTCAAAACTTAGTGATGCCATCGATATATACAGTATGTCTATTTTGTATCTTGCCATTTATTCATTGATTATGAAAGCTAATCCACTATTGGCCGTAATTCAATGTTTGACAAGCCAAGCTAATATTGCTACAATTATTACTGTCCAATCAAATTGCCATAACAAATAAAGGTAGATGTAAAAGAAATTCTCATATTTTGCCAGTTCTGAAAGGCCTAATCCAAAGAGGAATGAAGTAGAAAAGCTTTGGCCTAACATCCCAGTTCTGCTGTCAACACCACTTTGCCAAACTTCAGTAGTGTTATGTTGAGAGGGAACATTTGAGTAACTGTAAATGCACTGTACATCCCTTCAAAGTTAGTGGAATGACTCAGAAACTTGCTCCTGTGCAGTATACCTCTAAAAAGGGTAAAGGGACTTGAAAGCTTACACACATCTACAGTTAAGTGCACACACAAACACAATTACATTCAAACACACAAACATACATATACACTCCTACACACTGCTCTCCGTCTTCTTATTTGTGCAAACTCAATCAAATGATTTTCTGAATAGCAATAAAGCAGTCTTTATTTTGCTTGGCTGGGCGTCCATCCCGTACCCCCCTTCACCCCCCACTCCCAGCCCTCCAACCGCACGACAGCAGGATCAGTTTTCTCCCCAGAATCCCACTGAAGCGCTGCCATGTCGGCTGGAGACAATCAGCTGAAATGCTCCTTAGATATTCCTGCTTCTTTTCAAAAGCCCCAAATTCAATTTATGGACACATTTATTACCATGTCTGTCAGTGACTAAAAGGGAGTTTCATAATCAAGAGCACACATCTGATCTGGTCACAGCAGGCTGCCTCGCTTGGCCAATATGCGCTCTATTACACGGTCAGAGCCAGCCGATCCACAGAGGAAAAGGAAAACATGAGCAAACAAAAGACTAGGTAGTTAGACATGGGATGGGGGCCCTTAGATGTAGCTTTTTTTTTTGTAAAGCTGATCTGATTTAGGAGTGGGGCCGTGGGGAGAAAATCCTTTAACTCAGTACCAGAGCAGGGGCCTTGACCTTGTGATGAGAGATCACATAGCACCCTCCCAAAACTACACAGTATTCCCATTGCACATTTATCCTCTCTGATGTTATTGAAAGCATAAATGGGATATTTTTGTTGTCTAATGATGTTTCTGACAGTCTCTAAGTAGCAGAGGGCTTAAAAACCTTAAGGGCTTCTTTGAAAGATTGAACATGTTTTCATCATGTTGCGGTCTTGTCTCTTACACCATTAGTTTCCATTGTTTGTCATATTTTTTCAAAGTTGCCAAGAACTACATGAAATCCACTTTTAAACTCCAATAAAGTAGACAGAGAGTGGCTTGTTAGGGCCAGCTATAACAACATTGAGGCCTGAACGATTTACTATCCCTGCTCTGCTTGTGAAACATAGATTCTAATGAGTGCTCTGCAGGCAGCGCGTCACTCAACTCTGGAACACGGGGGCATGGACTGGACCAAGACTCAGTGATTGAGGGCTTTAGTCTGCTGTGGTGTGTGTATGAGACACACACACACCACAGACCGCAGACTCCAATCAGTGGTTCTTGGTCCAGTGGTTGGACAGAGTGTCAGTGATGTCTGAGAGCCACTGTTCACACACGCTTGTGTCCAGGCAGGCTGAATACCCCTGGAGAGATGCACACCTCAGGCCCGGGCCATAAATCAGTTTACTCACAAAGGTCCAGCTAAACTCTTGCCAGTGCCCACTGCAGTAAAAACAAGAAAAAAGAAGGCTAAGCTCCCCCTAGAGGCCGGAACTAGAGGGTGATTCAGTTAAGGAAACGAAGCGTGTCCTTCATTAGCTGAAAGATCACATTTTACCACAGGAGCAACACATTTACTGGTGCAAAGGGCTCTGTGAAATCTCAACGAAAAAGATTCTCTGTTTGCCTTCCAGGGTAATTAGGGAGGCTATCACCTGACACTCACATAGGTAATGTCCTGGATTTGAGCCAGAACCAGATTTCATCATGGTCAGCCTGACTGCAGCCCCCTTGGAAAATATGTGCAGAAACTGAAAACCACATTTCCAAAATTGCCTTCTTGTCCCCTGTGTTGGTTTTGGATGAGGACTCTGGGCTGGAGCTTAGGGGTTCCTGGAGCCCGTGCCAGGATCCTTAAAAACTAGTAACTGATATTGCCTTTTTTTTTTCTCCCCCACACAGCCTGAAATGCTCTGTTATTAAAATGGGAGCAAATCCCACCGGAATGTTTTACACGTTTACTAGGTGTATGTCAAGGTGAGAGACAACACTAGTGAATTATGGGTTGGATTTGGACCCAGGGAATTGGGGCTAGGGGTAGCCTGAAAAAAAGAGAAACTGGGGAGGTATTACTGAAGGTGACAGTTCTGACTGCCAGGATATAAACCTGACCCCCCCCCTCTCTCCTCCCCCACCAGCATGTTGGACAGAAACCACAGTGCCCCCTACAGTTAAAACCCACACATGTCAAACTTTATTGGCCTTAATAGTAAATGCCAGAATGATAAATAAAACAGTATCAAGAGTCCTGCTGGGGGGAGTTTAGTATGAAAGATCAATGAGTGGCTGTCTACAGGGAGTAGGCTAAAAGCATCCGTGCCATCTGCGGAAGCAGTGGGTTGACATGGCATACTAATCTCTTCTGGTTTGTGTGTTTGGGGTCCAGGACGTCCAACAGGCTCAGTGACAGCTGCACGTAGAATCAAATCTGAACCATGCTTGCGAAACAGAGCAACTGCAAACTGATGACAAACGCTTTGTTTGTTGAAAAGATTTTTTTTTCTTCTCTTGCCTGTTTTAGTGGGATCACAAGTCTGGGTGTACTAATGGGAGAAAAAGAGCACCAATTAGGGATGCAGACCACGCTGGCCTCAGTTATTTCCAAACCACTTAAAATGTGTAATAAATGATCAAATGAGACAACTCCTTTTTAAGCTCACAGTCAGATTTTCTTTTCCTCAAAAGCACATTGGCTTTAATAACAGAGCGGGCCTTTGATTTTGCTCTCAGAAACAGGCAAATGGGCTGCAGACACAAAACTTTCTGCTGCTTGTGGTGGTTAATCAGAGAGTTGGAGGCATGTGGGTGGATCCCCCTGCTTGTCTTAAGGCTGCTGGTTGGTGTGAGGTGGGTTGTAGCTGGTAGACGGATCACCTTGATCCCTAAAACTGCTTACTTTTATTACATTTGTCCCAAACTGGGACACTAGAATTTGCTCAGCCTGTGACTGTGATAAATGAAGTAGAGATCACTTAACGGATGGTATGAAAAACTCACTCATCCATCACTGCACTAGGGCTGTATGCATGTGGTTAAGGCAAATTCCCAGAATCCACAGCAGCTACTGAGGGCGCCTCCTGCAGAAATGTGCAGAGAGGAGAAGGGATAAGAAAACATGTGTCCTATGTCAAGGCTTGAGCCAAATCTCTGTGTATTAGCAACAACAAAAAAAGTGTCTACTTCTTTCCCTATGTCTTAACATAATTTTGGTACGTTGATCAGAGCCAAACATGGAAAGTGGACCACTTTGATTATCCATTGGCTATGTTGGGCTCTGATAACAGCTCATCCAGCAGAACCTTCTCCCAACACTCCCATTCCCACAAGAAATCACCATCAGTTCCACGCCTGACTTTCAAATGCTATGACCGAGTTCTACAAACATTACAGCAACGGGGGGGCATATGCAGGACGGTCTGGGAAGCAGAAAGGATTGGAGGTAAAATGGGATAAAAGGTAAAAGTGGAAAAGCTTAAGAAAGCATTGAAGAAAAACCTAAGGTCTCTCACCATGGCTCCTATCCTATTTATTTATGTAGCTTTTATCCGATGGCTCTATGGTGAAGTCCACCAAGGGCTTCTGCATGGTTCTTGAGCCAGTCATGGCATGCTCACATGCTCACCCGCAAGCCTCCGCATTTATGTAATTGCGGCTGGTGTGCATACCCGGCGCGTGCTTCTTGAAATCTGAAACATTGGGGTCCGTGATTTCTGCTTTTTGTGACCAACAGTTGTAATCAGTTGGCGGTCACACAGAACAGTGTTCTTTTGTCCAGGGTTAAAAAAAGTCTTTGTTTTATATAAATGGCATCAAAGTAGCATTGTCTTTGTTTTGGATCAATTACTTTACGCTGTCTCCTTGACCAGCATCCCAGTCTGCTTGCTGTAAATCTGAACGTAGCGCAATTTTGAGTGTCGAACTGCAATGCTGCCTTCAGCAGATATGAAAGCACGACACATCATTGATTGCAAACAGTGTGCGTAACGTCGCAGATGATTGGAGTCTAGATTGCGCTTTTATCTGCGCTTTTTGCCCCTACCACCACATTCCCCACTAACATCAACTTATTACCACTGTTTTAACACTCATTTTTGGAATTCATAATCAATAAACCTAATTTATATGAAATTATACCTATTTTTCTGTTAAAAATGGTAGTATTCACCAAAAGACATGACATGACATAATCTTTTTACGAGCTCCCAGTGAGATTCCTCATATCCTTAAGGTCCACCCCTCTTAAGTCAACCATACACCACACCCCCAATTCTCTGTCCTCATGGCATCAATTCTGAGGACAAGCACATGGTTCTACTTTTTCCCGTCTAGATCAGCCAATTCATGTATGTGTTTCCAAACAGAGGACGTCACCACCGCAGATCACTTTACAGGGATCACAGAGACATCTGTTAGGAAAATGGAATAACAAAACTGAACCAGGTTTTTACATGTTCGCCGGAATTCAATTAAAATCTGATTAGTGGGAGAATTAGAGGGACAGCTTGGTCCACCATTGCACATTTGGTTGCCACTATCCCCTGGCCTGGTCGGGTTACGGTGGGGATTACCCCTAACAGGATGACCTCTCACCTCTAGACAGGTGCCAGTGGGAAGGATGGGACAGCGTTGATGTCACCATACCGAGTGGGATTCACAGGCCCAGTGGCAGACAGGGGTCTCCCCATGCCATTCCAGAGGACATTCCCGCTTTGTAATCAAACATGCAAGCATGCACATACTCCAAATACTCAAGATTTATGGATTGCATGCAGTGAGATCACAATTACCTGATTATAAAAATTAGTTATTGCAATGTATTTGAAATTCTAAGTTGCAGTTTGCAAATGCTAACCATTTAAAAATATCTTAAAAACCGTTTCAGTAAAAAAAGACTGTAAATACACATGCAGTCAGCAAACTTTGTTTTTGCTTTACTCCATGCACTGAGCACCAGGATACCAAAATTAAATATAATGAACATTTCAACGTCACACTTTAACAACTAGATGATGTGTATGACTTCAATTTTACGCATGTCAACACTAATCAGGACCAGATTATGATGTGAAAACAAGCGTTCCAACCTGTATGACATACAGGGCACAGAAGGCGCAAACAACACATCAATGTCCTAATCCTGTAAAAAAAGAAATATAATGTATTAATCCTGTAACAGAAATGTAATTTATTGATCCTTAACATGTTGAAATCATCATGTTCAGAAACTTGTGCTTACTAACTATAACCATTTTCTGTACATATTAGAATTCCGGCAAAGTGGAGTCCAACAGAGTTTACACATGTGGTAAAGCTCAAGATCAAACTAAAATTCTGTCATTTTATGTTGTGGTGAACACAAAACAGTATATGGATAGCGGTTAAAAAAAAAAAGAGTGAAAAAAGTGCTTTCATTTCTCCATCACCAGAATAAAAAGAGTCTGGTCTGCCCTTACTTGTTCATCACAGAAAATCCATTATATTTCCCAACCCACAGACATGGTGTAGAAACAGGAGCATTTAAATTAAAAAAGAAAAACATGAAAACAAAAATCCCCAGCTGCTTCCATTCTGCACTGTTTACCATGGTTTTCCCCACCAGACTAAATAGGTCTGTGTTTGTCTTCACCATGCGCTACACAGCCGCTCCAACCTCAAGACCTCTACTTACGCAGTGTGTGGAATAAACAGCTTTCCTCCGAGGGCCTGAGAGTGGAACCGGTGGTGGATTCGTGAGGCGATGGGAGAGGTGAGTGGAGGTCTTATTGGATGAGCTGTTATCACCGTCCAACACAGCACAGATGCTGGAACACTTCTTGTTTTTTAGTTATTTATATATTTTTCTTCTGTTGCGACATTATTGGATAATCGCAGCGGTCTACTTTTCATGCCTGGCTGAGCTCACATTACAAAATTATGTAAAGACATAGGAAAAGAAGTAGACACTGTTTTTGATCCTAATACACAGAGATTTAGTTCAAGCCTTGAGGTAGGAAATTCGTGTATGCGTTTCCAAACAGCATCATCACCTCCAGCTCTTAGCTGAGGCCATTTGCTGCGGACCATAGCATCTCTGAGAGAGGGAGCTGCCGAAATGTATAAAAACAAAGACAATCTGTTCTTTCCAGCAGTTTGGAAATACTTCTGAAGGACGGTAGATACGCCGTGGCAAATACACCGAAGTGAAATTCCCTCATTTAGGGATCATGACCTGTTCTCACAAGTGCATTATCTCTGGAAGAAAGCCTCCGCGCTGCCAAATCAATTAAAAACAACGAGACAGAATGGAAGGATTAAAAAAACAACTGCAAGTGCACAGCTGATAAGAGTGTTTGAAATCCTCATTTATCAGATAAAATGATTATCCTTGAACGTAGTTGATGTGGCCATTAAAAACAATGGAGCCAGATTATGAGTGTCTTTTAAAGTTTACAATCAAATGCCAAACCTCATCGATTGCCACAGTTAAAGCCTTATTCCCTATGCTAAGTGAAAACTGACTGAGAAGTGTAGTATTGCTGGAGTTCACTTTTTGTTGTCTAACAAACTTAACATTTGTGTGTGTTTGTGTGTGTGTGTGTGTGTGTGTGTGTGTGTGTGTGTGTGTGTGTGTGTGTGTGTGTGTGTGTGTGTGTGTGTGTGTGTGTGTGTGTGTGTGTGTGTGTCTTGTTTTTTGTCCCTTTTGTTCCATGCATTGGCTGCTCAAAGCTGTGCAGCATCAAGGACAATTGTAGATTATTTGAATGAGTGAAAAAAACTATGAAGCAATCATCCATAGCCTTCTTCAAGTTTGTGAAATATCCATATAATAAGAAGCAGATTATGTTTTAGTCTTTATCAACACAAACAGACACACTCAGGCTCAGCAGAAAATCTATTCTCTCTGTACAGTACACAGTTTGATATCCCAGCCATCATGTTCTTTTGAATCCATTAATCACTTACTGACAAGGCGGCGAATGTAACTCTACTCTAAAAGAGGCATCACAGATAAAGTCTCATCAGTCAGACTTTTGCTGTGTGACAGCAGATCACAGCTGAAAAGCATCACACTTACAGCCTTGATGCATGAGCAGGTTCTGTAATGTGTTGTGGAGATCGACATGTCACATTATGCTTTCATTTTGGCAAAGAATATATCATCAGTGTTCAGTGAGAGAATTAAGTCAAATTGGATCATTCTCCTTAGTTGTGCAGTGTCACAGTGACCCTTCAGCTTGCATTAGAGGAAAACAGGCTGACTAATAGGACTGTGTTCTCCAGCTGGGATTTTCCAACATGAGGTTGGCTTGTATGACGATGACTGTAGATCTTGTGATTTTAGTGCAGCCAGAAAAATGTGATTGTAAAATATGATTACCAGATTCACATTAGTCTGATGAAAAATTCCATTCAAACAGAGCAGAGATGTTACTTGATACCTGCATCATACTTATCATATGATACCCTACAGTTCCTGTAGTGAAAGGAAAGTGGAAGCTATGCTACATAACAGCTAAACTTGAACACTGGTGGATTCTCGCAATATCACAAGATCACGTAAGAATCGCAGGATCACACGATCACACGAACATTCATCTTATCAGGCTTTTCAACGTCCTATGGTTTCGTTGATCTGATTGGTTAAAGTTGGCCTGTGATAGTCGGTGATAGACAGATGCTTCATCCAATCACCTACCAAGTTTTACTTTGAAAGTGCCTGCCCTTTTCCAAACAGTTTCCAGTGACAGTTTTCAGATGGTTCTGTGTAACAAACCATCTGGCGAGGTCAAGTTAACCCTATACAGCAGCGTGATCACCAACAGGCCACTGCAACAGAACACACTGAAGGGCTGCAAAAGCCAAGTCTCCTTTCTTCACACTGCAGGCTGGCCAGACCTGTGACTTCACATAGACGTAAGTGTGTGACTTGCTATTCTCCAGGTGAGCTACTGCAGAACCTCCCTCACACATAAACCCCTTTGGTTTAACAGTAGAAAGTTTGAAGCAGTTTAAAGGCTCTTTGGTGTTTGAGGGTTAAAAACAATTAAAAGTAAAATGACATTTAAAAAACTCACCATCACCAGTGTCCTTTTAAATGAGAATAATCTACAAACCACACTGTCAACAGTTTAGATTGGGACTATTTCCTCTGTAGAAAGCAATACTAATTAAACCGATGAGAGTGATGTCTGTGGATTACTGTATCTGTGGATTACTGTTGCATCTTTATCAGACAGATGGCAGATATACTGTAGAGTGCATTTTTAGTTATAACAATGTATTTCGTTTTTTTTTTTTTAAATCTCTATAAAAAAAGGGACTCTGTGTTAAAGCTCATTCTCTATCTTTTAATTGCCTAAAAGAATTACCTAAAAGGAATTGAGTTTTAACCATACCAACTAAGTGTGTCTCCCAACACCCATTTGCAATTTATTTGATTTAAAAATTGTTTGAGCATTACACATAATATCAACACCTGTCTTCTAAACTTGATACCTTTGGACAGCCCCCAGAAAACTTGCATGGACTTGCTGCACCCAGCAGGCAGTTACACATGCACATGGAGAGAGGCATTGTCATAGCAACATCAAAAGATTGGTTATATTATAATTTATTGGTGCAATTGAATATTGCAATTTAATGTGATGACACCTGACGTTTGCCATTTTTGCATATCAATAATAAAACATCAAATAATAATAGGCTTGGAAATACACTTCCATGCATAATATCCAGGCCACTGTTTAATAAATAGCTTTCTTTCTAAGAATAGAAACATCTATCTTACTATTCTTATCTATTTACCGATCATTACTAGGTAGCAACATTTATTCCGAAATGGCTATACAGCACATTGGAACAAAACTATAAACCCTTAAACTGTAAATTTTTTATAATGGTGGAGTTTGGCATTGTGATCATCTTTTGACGTTCATCTTAGTTTACCCACCTTTTGATTTACCACTGCATCACTGGCCCTCAGGGAGCTGATGTGGGCCAGAGAGGTGAGGGGCTGCTTTGTTGTGAAGCGAGGCTGACAGCCTCTTTATCTCCTCCTGTCAGACAGAATACTGTTTGATCTGCAGCTTCTCCATGTCTTCTATCTCTGGTCAAATGACCTCAGCCCACTAACAGAGGCTGCTTTAAGAGCCCTAACACTCCCAGGCTTGCTGAAAGTGTGAGGAAAGTGTGATAGTGTTCAAATCCATGCGATTGTCTTGGCTTGTAGAGTGTATGTTTAATGCATGGACCAACACAATACACACACATACAGTTTATTTGCCTTTGTTTGCATGTATTGTACCCACATGGTGTTCAAGAACACATCTAAGCATTAAAAAGTATGCTGTGTACACACACACACACACACACACACACACACACACACACACACACACACACACACTATATACAGTATACACATACTGTGCTTGAAGTTTGGCCTTGGCCCTTGCTATAAGAACTAGCTAGTGCTGAATTGAATGTATTTCACAGCCTCGCTCTGTCTCCGTCTTCTGCTCTTTTACAGGATGCGTGTCTTTTAGCAGCTCACATCACAGAGCCCTACAAACGGCAATTAAAACGGATGTGCTACACTGGCTCTGTATAGGGAGAGAGAGTGGAGAGAGAAAGAAAAGAGAAAGGAGAGGGGGACTGAGCAAGGGAGACAGAAAGAAAGAAAAAAAGAAAGAGAGGAAGTATGCAAGGGAAAATGTTCAGCACCACCTCTCCTTCAAAACCATGACTGATACCATGTCTATTGATCTTTATTACAATAGCAGCAAGCTGTAAAATGTTTGATGGTTTTGTACAGATCTTAGTCCCCCTCATTCATAATTACTGCTACACATGTAGAACCAAGGGCAACTTCAGAAGGGGCGCTGTTTGAAAAGCTGCTGCCAGACTGTAGGGATGATGGGAAATCTCGGCGGGGCCTCGCGGTAGCTCCAAGCCCTAAGGCTATCATTCCTCCTGCCGAACACCTGCAGCAACTTAAGTTTTACAAAGATCAAATTATGGAGCTGATTTCAAATACGAAATGAGACCAACTTCGAGACAACCTTTACCTACAAGGAAACTCTGCTTTATTTTGATTTCCGGCTTTATAGTGCTAAGGGTTTCGGAGAAAAGTCAGTAGCGCTCATTTTGCAGAAATTCAACACCTGATATTTTGTGCAAAGTGACCTAAACTCTTTCAAGTTTAAGTTAGGCATTAGCATTTCATGTAGATAAACGAAGATCTGAGTTTGTTTGCATGACTATTATATACATATGTGAACATTCTCTCCTCACTTTTGCCTTCCTTTGTCAATTGTGTCTCCCTGCACTCAAAACTAAACTGAGAAAAAGTTTAAGCTGAATGCTACAGCAATAACTAGTCTAACTCTTAATGTTTGCTTGGAGAAACAGGCTCACTCTAGCCTCAACAAACAAGCAGCCCAGAGTCTTCACAACTTATCATCCAATGCTCTGTTTTCTGGGACAAAAGTGTGAAGCAGTACACCAGGACCCCTAGGCTGGCCCTGGCTCTCCATCTCCCCTCTCTGCTCAAATTTTAATGTCTTCTCTGAGTGTGAGCCAGGGGACATACAGAACAGAGAGTGAGGAAACAACAGACCCAGGATACAAGACAATATATTTGGATCTGTGCCTCCATCCCAATGACAGTTCACATCAACAAGAAACAAAAGCAAAAAGGCTAGATTAAGAGACAGCGGTTTGAGTCTAAAGAGATGACAAGAGAAAGATGTGTGTATGTGGAGAGGTAGAGAGATGCAGCAGCAGAGTGCAAAACGTTGGCCCAGGTCAACTTCAAATTTTCAAAAACGTATATTCTCACAAAGTGAAATACGTGTTTTTGAACACTAGTGCAAGCCACTGGATGAACATGTTTCTAGCTAATTGTACCATAAAGAGAGAGACGAAATTATGCATGTACTGTATAGGACAGAGAGATGAAGATGCCACCATGATGCAACAGAGGTTAATAGAGGCACAGACAGACAGAGACAACAGCAAGGGAAAGGAGAGACAGAGACTTCAGCCAGGAAAAGGAGAAGACACAGAGTTTAAAGACAGAGAACAGTGTCCTAGCCAGATGATTGTTGCTTACAGCAGTCGAGAACAGGGAGAACACTTTAGCCTGGCACACCCTGAATAATGCATCACCCTCTCTTTAGCTGGGCAGATATAGGGGTGAGGGGGAAGCACTGATTTTTTTGCCCCATGGCATTGTTAGAGATATGAATAATGGATAGGTTAAATGCTTGTGTTAAGAATGAATTAGTATAGGGTCTGTTCAGTAGCTGTATTTATGTAATCATTTGGTTTGGACTCAAAAGGGAACAATTATATTAGATAAGATGCAGTATATATTCTAGTAAGCACTGATCTCATTGTGGTCCACGTCAGCCCAGAATCACCACAGATAAGAGCAGCCGTATACCAACAGAAGCTGGAGCCTCTCGTGTCACCACGCTGCCTGCCACTGATTAACATTTTACAACCAGGGAATACTTTGTCACTGAAAAGAAAAGCAAACTTTGAGCTCTTGAAAGCAATGGTAGAGAGAAAGAGGGAGGTAGGAAGGGGGTTAAAGAAAAAAAAAGGGGGGGAAAAAAGAAAGAAAAGAGCATGATACGCACAGTACAGAGGAAGCATTTTCACATAGCATGTCATGTATACTTCATGAAGTCCTGACAGAGCAGCGCACACATTCTCCATTCCCTTTGGCTGTCTCCGGCCAGCAGTCTGCACCAGCCAGGATGAACAAGTTGTTCCGGCCTTTCTTTCTGTCCTTCTTTCTCTTTCCCTCTTTCTGTCTCTCCAGGCTGTGGCACTGCTCCCGCGGCCCAGAGGTTACGGTGATGGAAACGGGGGAGCTGGATAGAAGGCAGGCAGCCCGGGCTGCGGCCACAGCCAGCGTGGGCCGCCCTGCTGAGTGTGCTGGTGAAGCTGGCTGCCTGCTCGGTGCCCACTGCTCCAGAGCGGTGCATTACAGCGGGCCTTGTGTTTAGACAGTCTGACAGATCTCAACCTGAACACCCCGAGAATCCGGGGAATCAGCACTCATACATCACCCAGCCAACATCTACATCCTCTCTCTCTCTCTCTCTCTCTCTCTCTCTACTTGTCTGTTTTGCGACGCTGTCTTGGTTTGTGTCTCTTCATCCATCCCCGCTTGGAATCTCTTTTCTGTCTTTTCCCTCTGTTTCGCCCTTTCTCTCTCGCCTCCCTCTTTCTCCCCCAGTCCCCCTTCAACTCTGCTCTCTCTTATTCTCTCATGTTTCTCTCTCTGTCTCTCCCTCCCTTTTCCTTTTGAGATTCAATAAGAGCCCTGGAGGCAGGAGAGAGAAAACAGGGGGGTGTAAAAAACATCTATGGCTTTATTTACAAAGGGCCCAGGTATTGCCCGGCGTTAAATCCGCGGGAAATGATTTATTTTCCGCCCATGTGTGGCACTGATCCCCGAGGCGTAACTCAACAGTGGACCGGCTTCGTGCTTGCAATTTACGGTGGTTGCAGAGGCTCATAAAGGAAGAATGGATTAAACAGGAACACGACATAAACAATATGACTCTGACAGCCCTATTAAAACCTGTGCTACTCAGCATCAATTCTCTTTTGCACTCCCTCTCTATCTTTCTCTCTCTTGGTCTCCACAGCCAGCGCCTGTTGGTGGGAAGCCGACTGGTAACTCTGGAAAACTGACCAGAGCTCACAGCCTTGTTATTGTGATTCCCAGAGTATCAGATTCAGAACAGGGGGGCGTTGCGCATCTACATATAGCAACCGGACCTTTTAACTGTTTAGCCTTTGGACATCATCGGGGGTATCGGATGTACCGGGTCCAGAGTGGAGACTCCCACAGTGCTTGTTAGGCCCGGGCCGAGAAGGCTTCCTGTCCCAGCGCCGGTGGCCTCTCATTTTCCATGAGCTGAGCTTCTTTTGGGAATGTGCTGCGCTCACTTCTGTTGGCATGGGCCTCTGTCTTTGGATGTGTGCGCAAATTTGTGGGGAAAACATGTTGTGCATATGATACATGATATGGATTAGTAGTGGATGCACTCACGGACACACACACATGCATGCACACACAGACATACACAAACAGTTGTCAGCTGCTCCCTGACCCACAGGTCACTCAGCATCTTCAACGATCCCGAATGGCCGCTGACACACACACACACACACACACACAGCTTGTCATTTCGTTAGCTCCATCTCTGTCAGGGACAGGTGTATGTTAAGCCACACAGAAAACATCCACACAGAGACAGCATCCATCTAACCACAGAAGCTTTTAACACATTTAAAAACAGCAATTCCAAGATAGCAACCTGTCTCCGAGAGACAGACAGCGTGAGCGCGAGAGATGAGCAAAAAAAAGAAAAAGTCCCAGAACAAGAGACAGAGTTACTAATTAATGGCCAGAAATGGATGAAAGCTTCAGAAGCGTCGGGCGGGGAGAGAACAGCCCTGAAATTGAAATCAATAAGTTCATTAGACTGCAGAGCCTGTTCCTGCTGCACCCTCCACTTCCCCTGCAGACAAACACAACAACACATGAAAAAAACTGGGGCGAAACAAGGCTTGACCTATGTCCACTAGCCAAGCATTCCATTTATTTAGCCCTTATCACAGGCCTGATCTGAAGAGGCAGCTACACACTGATAACGCCCCAGGATAATAGCAAGACCAGACAGGGTCTGACCAAAGAGAGACAGCCAAAAGAAAAGGGAAAGTGAAATAAAGAAAAATGCATTTGGGATCTTCTTGACATTCGTTCTCTTTTTTTCCGTGTAGACACACAATGCTGACATGCGAGGGGCTCGTAGGAAACTGCAACAAACAGACAGAATAACAAACGCTGTTGTCTGCGTGCGCACATTGAACAAACCGTGAATGCAGCTCATCGATCATGCAGCTGTACAGTATTGTCAAGAGTATTGTGAGCGTACTGTACGGACGCGATTGTGTGTGGTACCGAAGGCATGCTGAAGAAAAAGTTTCTACCATCTGAGTGACCTGAATAGTCTTTCTTCTTGTACAGTACTAATCTCCAGAGCCCTGCAGGGTTGTAAAGATCAGTGCAGCTGATGTCTCCCTCCACCTGAAACAGGGCCTATTATAACTCCAGTCCATATCAGCAGGGCCTGCAGCCTGTGTCACACCACTTCCTATTGCTGATTTATGGCTACAAGATGCATGGGTGTTAGCATATTGCATAATCTCACAGTTACACATGAACACACACACTTAGGCACACACAAAATCAACGAGGCACAAATTGTCCGTGACCTGAGATCCACTTGCTGCACCAGAGGAAGCCAAACCTGTCTTCAAGGGTGCCTTTATCACACTCACAGTCCCCATTTTCACCTGCAGATTAGCGCTCAAGGCTAAATGGCCTGGCTAGACCGAGACCATATCTCCATTCACACAAATTAAATACAAATGGACTTCTATGTATCTACAAAAGAAAATCTTTATTCCAATCCCTCTTATCCTAATACCTCTGCAACTCTGTATGACATTTTGTTCGCCTTTTGCCTTTTTTCAATCAAAGAGAGAAAGTGTTCGCCCTCCATCCGGAAGCTCAGCAAGTCACCATCCCAGGGGGTTTCTGGGAACCCAAACACACTGCTACTGTTGGCAAGCCGCTGTTCGCTAAAGAGTTCAACAGAAGCCAAAACATTTGTTACGGACTCATTTCATTTCCTGGTAGAAATGTCCAACTCTGCAAGGCAAATGTGAGAACACGCGTTTACATAGGAAAGCTCAAAGGAAACCAAGCGTCAAGCGTTTCCCTTAACAGAAACAAGAGCAGCCTTAGAGCTTTTGGGGAAAAGGGTTGGAGGGGAGGGGGGGGGGTTGAAAAGAAGAGGGGAGTGGTAAATGGTCAGCTAGCATTGTTGGAATGCAAAGGAGAGCTCAGCAAATGGCAACACGGTTAACTAGTGGTTAGGCTCAAATGTTCCCAGGTTTAATTCTCTTGATGAGTCAGTGTGTCCATCAACAACCATTTTAGCAGTAGAAATGACAGAAACTAAACACTGATTCCCTGCCTGCTGGCTCTTGATAAAGGCATACAATGTGAATGTAAAGCACATCTAAACTAATATTCCTTGTTGCACACCCACCTTTCAACTAACGGCCTTGCATTTCCCAAGATGGCATAAAGATTTTACAATTTCTATTTGAGGTCTGTGACCATGTGTACAGCAGAGCTTTATCCAACATTATACTGACTACATAGGAATGTGTCCAGAGGCGTTTCCCAGCTTATCCATATTTAAGGTCTGGAACTTACTGGCAGGGTTTTGCCCTGGGCACACGGACAACTCAGCCATATACATATATATATATATATATATATATATACAGGAGACAGAGCAGTCGAAGAGGCCACTGTTGACCATTTATTTATGAAGTCAAAGTTCTGTGGCAACAAGCTATCCACTCTGAAACAACTTAAAGTGCTTATATCCAAACTGAATATTTCATCTCTGGACCGCTACTCCTTTTGAGTCCTTTTCAAGGTAGGAAGTGAGGGGAACGACACAGGGCGAGCAAGAGCATATAAAGAAAGAGAAGACACTGCAGGTGATGCAAGACCCCTCTCTAACCCAGTCAAAGTAAACAGGTGGGGCTGGCAAAGCAAGAGGAGGAGGACGGGAGGGGAGGGAGAGTGGGTGCTGCTTACAGGCCTCTTCAAGGGCAGAAGAAGGAGAAGCTTAGTATTCTCTCTCGCTGTCTTGTCTTGAGCTTGCACCGGCTCATTGTTTCGTCTCTTGTTCTTTTCCTATCTCCCTCCTTTCCCAGCACAACCATCTTGCAAACTAAACCAGCACCTTTTATGTGCCGGGTAAGAAAAAAAAAAAGGGGAAAACAAAACGTTGTTGGGCACAGATTTGACAACATCCAGGGAATCTTTCCATCTATTGAAAGGACTCAGCCTGTTATGAAGCCAGGATACAGAGCAGAGGGCCCTGGCTCACTGAAAATGTAAATGTACACTAGGCAGGCAGTGGGAGCAGTCTCCCTCTCCCTTTCTCTCATTCCACCTCCTCCTCTGCCTTCACTTTGCTCTCTTTCATTTTGATCTGTCTATCCCTGGTCTGTGTGCGAAAGGAGAGGCGGCTGGCAGGTGGCTGTGTGCAAAGGTATTGAGGCCTATGAAATATTTACCAAAGCAATAATGACTCCCTGGACAGGAGTGGAGGAAGAAGGTGAGGAGAGGGGGAAGAGAGAAATAGGAGAGTGAAGAGTGCCTTCTTTTTTATCAGAAGCATGGATGAACAAAGATAAAAGAAGCAGAACTGAGACTTTCAAACTTTAGTTGTTCTCTGAATGAAGAATAAAGATTAGAAGTGTCACACTATAGTTTCATAATTCATCAATTTCAAAGTGCAGTCAGCAGTGATGACAAAATAAACTGCAATGGTAATAAGTGTCCCCTTTTATTATCTTTGACAAAAAAAAATAAAAAATACAAATCCCTCCAGCAATATGCTCCAAAACAGTGATTTCTAGTAAAAAAATGCCTACCAAGCCTTCGGATTTATATAAAGTGAAGAATTTAAAGTGGTAATCATTGGTTGTATTTACATCACAATTAGCTTTGTCAATAATGTACCTTGAACATTTATGCCAATGAAGCTTATTTGAATTGAATTTAGGGAAACAATCATGTTAATAAGCAATCGTTGAGGTGGTGTTTTTTTTATAGTTTTCCCAAAGATCACCTGTAAATCAAACCATGTGCCAAGTGCTGTGCATCTTTTCCCTTAGGTTTTCTGCTGGTGAAGTTTCACTTTCTAACCAGCTCTCTTTTTCTAACTGTCCAGTTCTTCTTCTGTCCTCCTGATGGAAACAAGCACACCATTTCACGTGTGTCAGATGATTTCTTACCCTAAAATATCTACCCAGCACCCTGTGTGATGAGGGAAGGTGCTTCTGTGACTTAGGTGTATCATCTGAGAGTAGCATATTGGACAAAACATGAACACACACACACACACACACATATATAAACTCTCCTTGGTAATATTACCTTCTCCAAGGCTGTCGGAAAGTAAAACTTCTAGGAAGGGGGGTCCCCGTGGCGAGTCTTTAATGCATGGGCCTCCTCTTTCTTGCAGACAGGACTCAGCACCACACTGTGGGCCAGTTTGATCCGGACAGCCAGCAGAGCCTGCTTCAGATGAGACAGGGGCAGGAAACTCCACTGTGGTGCTACTGTTTTCCCTTCATAGCACTACCAGGATGCTGGGGTGGCTCAGAACAACAGTGAGTTCTTTAACCCAAGACTCTGGGTTAAGGATGGAAGGAAGGACTGCCTCAGTGTGGTGGACATAGGGAATCCTTTCGGATGTGTCTACAATGGGAGTGAGCTGCATATAGAGAGGTTGGGACAAACAAACATGAAGCTTTGCACGGTTTGACTCTGCATGATAATGCCACAGATGGTAGAAATAAAATACTATATTATATATGATATTTTGTGTCTAAAAAAATGTAAAAATAGAATTATTTATCAAAATTAGACAAAAGAAAGTAAGATTAGCCTGCTAAAAAAATATTAAATTGACCAAAATCAAGAAATAGTAGAAGATGTGGCGGTTTCTGTTTTTAAATCAAATCAAAGATCATATGAGTTGTCTTAGTTGCAATTAAACCATTAATACCTGCAGTAATATTTCAGTCTCGCCACCACTTTCCTGCAGCACACTGACTTAGCAGGGAGCTCCACTGCATGTAAGCATGGAAGATTTATGTCAGGCCGCAAGTATGTGTCCAAAACATGACACTCCCTGTGTACTCCCTGAAGCGAGAGGCTACACTTCCTGATCAGCAAGCCTGACACACTGGACAGCTGACCTTTGACCCCTCATTTCACCTGAGTCGAACAGCGCCCTTGCAGCCCATTCTCTGGCTCCTGCAGGGTCGCTGGGGTCACAGTTGACACAGCAGTACTGTGTTATGCTGAGCTATGAGAGCCTCCACACATCAGCACCACCCCTTCACTCAGGAAATCAGTGTCAAACCAAAATGGACTTTACGGCTATGTGTGTGTGTGTGTGTGTGTGTGTGTGTGTGTGTGTGTGTGTGTGTGTGTGTGTGTTTGTGAGACTTCTTTTTCTTCCCCTTCCAAATTCTTCAAATGATAATAGTTATTTTTCTTATTATTATTATGATGTTAATGATGATGGTGCATTTGTGATTGAGTCAGTGTGTGCGTCAATCGTTTCTCTCCTTCACCTGAGGAATTTCCTTTAACCTAAATATTGAGTGTTCCCTCCTCCACATATCTTTATTATTACAAACATTCATTTCTCCCTATGCAGATATTGCAAACCTAAGAGGAATGGGAGGAGGGAGGTGGATAAAAAAGATTAAGCACCTTTTAGAACAAATGCATCATGGGGACCATTCCAAACAAGCTCATCTGTATGATCCATAATTGATCAGCGTGACGGAGTGTAGCGCGGCAGCGCTCATGGGCCGCATCTGACAAACGACTAGACACGACCTTAAGAGCTGACCTACACACAACTAGGAGAAGGGGGAAAAAAACAGAATGAACATACATGAAAGCCTAGGAGAAAAATCTATGCAGCTGAAGTGAAACCGCATTTCGTCTGATGAGCGATGTTAAACAACAACTGGACCGGCGGGCAATTACCATGATTGGAGTGCTGTGCCTTGTGAGAGCTATCGAGACAGAGACAGAGTTAGTGGAGAGGTAGAGTGTCCCCACCTTCTCCCTCCTCCATTGGCCACAGAGGCCCAGTGCTCATTAGCATGCATGCTTTTACAGGCCTGGCCAAAGCAGTCAATGCTCACCACTTTATTTATTAGTAAATAGAGACAGATGGCGGTGAGGAGGTGGTATCGACTACCCATAGCCTTTTAAACAAGAATCAATGGCAGGGGTGGAGCTCTGAGATGGGGGGCATTAACTCGCTAATATAGGCTTATGAAATGAGCCAGGGTTGTATTGGGGCTTCTGAGGCTGTCTTCTCTCTGTCTGCAAAGCCGATATACTGTACAGTATACAGCTTTTTGTTTGTTTGTCAAGGCAGGAGAAAAACAGATGACTACCGGTGTGACTTACAGGACCTGACAGCTGTCAACATATTTTATAAGCAGATGCATACAATGTTGATCCCATTGATTAGCCGAGCAGTCTTGTTGCGGGCTTTATTTTAGTGGCAGAAAAGCATTAGATTGTAGCGGGGCATGGCCGACTGGTAGTTCGGATCTTGGATCAAAGCAGGCTGGTTGTGGTTGTATATGACAAGGTGAGAAGGTCTTGTGTCAGATTGACTGATGCACATACACACACACTGTTGCAATTTGTCCAGATACAGGGGAGTCAGGACAGCAGACAGACACTGCAGATGTCCACATTTACATTAACAGCATGTACAGTTTACATTCATCCCACTAGTGGGTATTGATTGTGGGCGTGTGGATGCAGTAAATGTATCAGTGTTTTAAGGAATGGAGCGAGAACGTGCAGAACAAGGACGGAAAAAGAAGTGAAGGAGAGGCAGTAGTGTTAGATGTAAAGGAAGTGTGAGACAGAGAAATGGGGAAGCAAAATGTTAATAGATAGATAGATAGATAGATAGATAGATAGATAGATAGATAGATAGATAGATAGATAGATAAATAGATAGATAGATAGAGACAGAGGTGTGGAGCACACCAAGATCATGTCTCGTCTCCAACATGCTGCGGAGGCTCGCTGTAGAGCTTCTGTCAGAGGTCATCTCCATCATCTATATTAATAAGTCTTTATCACTGTCAACCAGCATGCACCAGCCACAATCCAACACAGAATAACTCACCCTGCCCAATAACCCCGCAGCCCCCTGCACAGGGACCAGCTGAGCTGCAGTGAGCCAGTGCCTTACACCACCCACCGCCGAGGCAATTAAGAGTTTAACCTGGATGCAGCCCGGGGAATCCAGAGAGAGACTCCAGTCAAATAGAGCAAGGTTCTGCAGAAAGAGAGGCGGGAGGGAGGGAGGCAGAGAAAAGTCAGGTGAGGGATGTATGGAGAGGAGAAGAGAAGAGAAGAGAAGAGAAGAGAAGAGAAGAGAAGAGAAGAGAAGAGAAGAGAAGAGAAGAGAAGAGAAGAGAAGAGGAGCTGCAAGAAAATAAAGAATGGATGGGAAGCGACAGGAGAGCAGGGAAAAAGAGGGAAGGAAACATGTCTGAGAACATAAATAGACTGAAGAATGGCAGAGACTGGTGGAGGCAGAGCGAGTGAATCTCAGCCCAGTGTACACAACCCTCTCCTTCATGAGAAGGTCACCAGCTCTCTCTGAGGAGTCCCTTAAATAAAGTCCCCTAACCTGCACTTCTCTGGGCAAACAACCTCATCTGCTCTTTATTAACTAAATATGAGGGGACTTTGACCGGGGGACAAAAATTCAATATTTTTCCCCCACCAAATATTTAAACCAAGCAAATAAACAGACAAATAAATAGATCTCCTTTGCCAGGGGAGAGGGGCCAGTCGGCCCCCTGGATGTAATTTGACGGACCACTTATTTGAAGGGCCAGAGCCCAGTGCTACTCAGACACGCATTTAAAGAGCTGTCAATCAAGGGGCAGCAGAGTTGGCGCTGGGGATATGTCTGTGTGTGTGTGTGTGTGTGTGTGTGTGTGTGTGTGTGTGTGTGTGTGTGTGTGTGTGTGTGTGTGTGTGTGTGTGTCTGTGTGTTTGTGTGTATTTGTGTATGTTTGTGTGTGCGTGTGTTTGTGTGTGTTTATTTCTGTGTGTGTGTGTGTGTGTGTGTGTGTGTGTGTGTGTCTGTGTGTGTCTGTGTTTGTTTGGAAGGGCTGGCAATTCATCCTCAAGGTTGGAGGAGATAAGTTGAGCGTCTCTCCTGATGAATACATCACGTCTTCCTGCTCTCCTTACTACCTCTTTTAAACTGTCCCTCCGCCCTCCTCATATCCATCCCTTACCACTTCTACCCTGCCCATCTTAACATTCACCATTTTATCTTGTCTGTCTCATGGTCTCACTCTCTCCTTAAACCTGGCGGCGGTGTGGGAGTAGAAATATGCAGTTGCTTATTTCCTGCTAATACCGTGCAACTTATTAAGATTTAAACTGCTGTGTGAAGGCCTGTGTGGCTTTTAAGTCTTAATTTTACTCTCCTTATATTTTCTTTTTTAATATTGTTTTTGTTCCACAACACTTTTTTTTGTTTCATCTTGAGCTCCAGTCTCAATTTTTTTGACAGGCAAATCTAAGGATTAGTCTTTGTCTCTGTTTGTTATTCTGTCCATTTGTTAGATCCAATATATCAAAGAGATTTTGACAAAAAAACATGCATGACACCAGTACACTCCAGTATTAAAGGAAGACAAGTTGACATAATTGTCCATTACTGCCTCAAGGTGGAATGCATCACTTGTGGGGTATTTACTGCCACTTTGTTCTCCCTCTTCTCATCTTGCGGTACCATGCAAAAGAAACTGTCCTAACCAGAGAAAGAACAGCATTGGTCGTTTGTGCAAAATGGTCAGTGCCTAAGCAGGAAATAATGTGATGTAAAGTTACAGGGAAATAAGTTTAGCAGCTCATCACAAGTGTCTGGGGGGGTTGGCAATATCAAAAGTCCTTTCATCCATTTTAGATGAGATGCAGATGACTCAATTATGCCTGGCCTGACATCAAGACCACTTGGCGAAGAAGCTGCTAACGCTGGAAAACGATACATTTAATCCCGATGGTATGAATGGCAGGGTGCTAACAGGGCTTGCGACTGTAAGACAGTGAAACAGGTATGAGCTGCAGAGATGCATCAGCGCCACTCTGGAGAAACAACGCTGAGTGTATGTAAAGGTTGGGTAAATAAGGGCCTTCGGAGAGAGACGGACAGAATGATGTGCAGTATTGAAGTTTCACAAAATTGAGAGCATGACGTTTAAACAGATTTTTGTCATGTTTTGTTACAGCAGACAGAACTGAAATTATGCTAGACTTATGGAAGGAACATAAAGGTGAGCATTACCTGACAGGCAAAAATGGTTCTCGTTTGATGCCTGAAAGCATCCCAGTTTATTTCTGCGATCAAATCCCAACAGACAAATCAACAGTTTAGCCTTTAGGCTCCCAATCTTCTTGCTAACAGCCTTCTATATTTACAGCAATTATAGTGATGTATCTAAATCAATCCAGAAATTATTTAATTATCTATATTTATGTGAAAATGCTACAAATATGACTTTTTAAGGGAGCTCCTTTAGATTGCTGAAGATGGAGTGGGAAATTTGACCAAAGGTGTGCAAAAATGGGTCAGCCACTTCAGACTGGAAAGGAGAGAGGGAGAGATAAAAAATGGCCCTGCAGGACAGATGATATCGGGGCCGCCGGTCACTAGAGCCAGGGCCACAGCGACGACCCACAAACATGCTCTACATTTCATCAGACAGCTGTTTGATCTGCAAAGCCTCTCTCCCGCAAGCCTCTGCTCTCTTCAACAACATATAAAGACACACACACACACACACTCATCATGCCATACCCTGTACTCATCAAGGCTGCTCAGCTGCCAGGCCCCTGACAGCCTCAACATCAGCATCAAGACTTCACCATCACTTCACTTTCACTCTAATACTAAGTGAACTGGGGGCGGGGAGGATGTCAGTGGTGATCAGCCTGCTAACAGAGAGGACAGTTGGTTTAAAGGAAGAGATGCTTTAGATTTTGGAAATCTAGCAACTCCAATGACCCTGGGTTGGTTTGGCAAGGCCTGAGGAGAGAGGAGAGGAGAGGAGAGGAGAGGAGAGGAGAGGAGAGGAGAGGAGAGGAGAGGAGAGGAGAGGAGAGGAGACTCATATTGCACTAATGATTATTGATTGATTATTGACTAATTTTGTTTTTGAGTAACCTTCATTAAAAAATGTATTTTAAAAAGTTTAAAATCTTAATACATATACATCAGATATATTGAGATATAACTGCCCACTTTTACTACAGTGTACAATTTTTTGGTCTGTTACATACATTTTATTTAAGACACATTTCATCAAAATACCTTCATCGATAAATCTAAATTAAACATGGATTAACACTTTTTTATATTATTATATAGTATTACTAAATAAAGCAGAGTGATAAAGTTAGTATCCAATAAACATGATTAATATGATTTGTATATTCTGTATATAAGTCAGATACGAGGCAAATATTTTAGCATTCCAGAAAAATGCTATCTTAACATTATTCATAACCGCAATGTCTGTGTGACATTAGTGTCAGTGCAGCCACTGTACCTTATATTTTCTCTGACATGAACCTCCTGCGGTCTGCCTTTTGTATGACCTTTAGTGCAATCAACAGTTGCAAGACATTAGGCCTGGTGTTTCTTCACATGTAGTCAATCAAGTCAGTGTTTTGCCAGTGGTGAATGGTGTTTGTCTGTGTTGGTGACAAATGAGTGTGGCCTGTCCCAGTGCTGACAGCCGCCCCAGATCTGCGATGCTATCTTCAGCTCTTCAGCCTGCTTCTACAATTACTACTGCCTCTCTGGCCCCAGGGCCTTCAACAACAGCCTGCACTCTGGAACCTGGGACACACACACACACACACACACACGCACCCACACACAAACACACGCACGCACACACACACACACACACACACACACACACACACACACACACACACACACACACACACACACACACACACACACACACACACAGACTGAGATACATTACACACATCTATTCATTTTTTCACAGCTCACAGATAACTTTACACACACTCATTCTCGTAGGCACAAAACATAAAAACTGTTGCATATATTGTACAAACAGTAAAATGGTCCAAAAAAAGTACAGTTATACAATCTTAATATATAACATTATTTAACATTAGGGTTGAGATTTTATTCTCAACATAAAATCAAATTCTCCCTCAGTCCATCATAAATGTGTTGTGTTTCTTCACCCTCAGTATTTACAAATTGGATATAAAACCAATTTTGGATTCAGATCCATGACTTGATTTCATTATACTGCACTACAATCAACCCTGGCCTTATAGCCACACACCGAAACATTTGACTGGGATGTGACCCCAAACCGATACCTTTCCCCACTACACACCTGGTTATTTTATCTCTCCCTGCACCTATTGTTGGCCTAATTGAGGGTGGCTTGGCTGGTTGGCTGGTGGCTGACCCCGGTCAGAACAATGCATACCTGTGGCTCTCACCAGCGCTGTGTAATTGTCTCTTCAAGTGGGGCCCTTTTTCAGGCGGCCCCCGAGGGGAGAGCGCTCCGTGCTCATCCATCACTCAGTCACTCAGCCACTACAGGAAGTGGTTAACATGGGCGACCTCTGGGATGGCAGTCCACTGTTGGTAGGGGGTGTGGGGTTGAGGTTTTGGAGACACATCCAGAACATTAGCCATCACTTTATCACTGGGATGACTTCACTCAATCAATCAATCCATCAATCAATCTGTCATAGAAGCTGTTTGCTCTGCTAATCCAGCCGGTTCCTTTGAAGTTTAGAGAAAACAGAAAGCTAGCAGCTGGCCAAAAACAACAAGTCCTGATACAAAGGCTTCCTTATTGAGTATATAGAGCAGATGTATGTATGTATGTTAAGGTGACCAGATTTCTGAGACAAAATCCGGGGACATTTTCAGCTCAGAAGCGTAAATACCTCCAAAACAGGTAATGTTTTTATCTTTGTAAAACTTAGAACGGGGACACTGCCCCAGGGGCGTAACTAGACCTAGAGCTGCACTGGTGCACAAGCCCCCCTAGGGGGGTCCATGGGCATGCTCCCCTGTAAGAAAATGTTGTTTATTTTAACATTTAAATGCATCAATCTGGTGCATTTTTAAAAGAAATTCAGAGGTTAGACTTGATTATTCTTATCTATGGATGGAAATATTTGTGCTGTAGCCTGAACTATTTTGCACTTCAGAATTTTAACCATGCACACACAGGTTGAATAGGTTTTTTTCATATTTTTGCATTAATGTCACTAGGAAGCATACCAGTATAAATATATTCATATTTGTAAGTGGGATTGTCTGGAATCTGGCAATATAATAACCATTATGGTGGGATACACTGGCTAAGCAATTTCCAAAAATGTCTGTGCTGACATAAATAGTTTACATGAGAATACATTATAATTTTGGCCCAAAGTTGGAGACCATGTAGAAATTTAGTTGCAATTTCAAAACCGGATTACCCGGGAACCGTTTGTTGTACCAATGCATGTGTTGAGTGAAGAGTTTGTGAGTTATTTTACAGAGAGTAATGGGTGTGCAGAGATTTACGCAGAATGCAAATATGATAACATTTCATGTAAGTTCAATGTTAATTTTCTCACAAACCATTTGTCACAGCAACTGGTGCTAATATCATTGGAAAGCTTTGATTCTGGTTGAGGTGGTTGTGCCAGACTCACGCCTTTGGCTGAGTCTCTATCTGTCAGAGGGAGAGCAGGAGTGCGGTTGTGAAGAAGTTGGTAATTTCATGGCGCAGATTAACACTTTTGCATGCACTATATCCGTGTCACCTTCTCATTAGGGGCTGAGCCCCCCTAAAGGTCTGATCCTAGAATCGCCCCTGCTGCTTCTTCATACTTGTACTCCACTACACCTCAGAGGTAAATGTTGTAATGTTTACTGCACTACATTTATCTGACAACTTTTGCTTCATTGCTTCACACTGGGCTTGTTTCTGCAACAGCTCATTGAGTAGCGGATACAATTAAAACTATTGAGGAAATATTTTCCTTTGACATTGGTCCAGTATTAAACAAGATCGCTGCAGTCGGCAAAGGCGAAACAAGCTACAATGTAAGTTACAGTTTTTCTTGATTGCTTTGACGCAGCAGTCAACTCAAACTCCACATTTTTCAAAACAGTTAACACACAGGCCGAAACAGCACTCATGGTCAAAATGACACATTTGGTTTTGCAAAAGGCTCTAACCGTGCCAAAACATTTAAAATATGCAACAAAAGCAAATTTTGCCATCAAACAACACAACTTGCAAACAAGTGTATGAGCTCTTCCAATCACCCATCACACAGTGGACAACAAAATACAAAATACAGCACTCAGTGCAAATCAGTGCACCATTGCTTGTTATGTTTTGCTAGCTTGCATGTATGGTCAATACACCATGCTGTCCTTTTTTCTGTATGGACAGTTTTCAACTTTACGTAACTTCAACTTTTACTAGTGTCTATGTATAGTTAAGTAATGATTATTCTATTTTTTATATATTGTGTTGCCTGTTGTACTTGAATAGATATAGAATTTGCACTGATGCTATTTTGCACTATGATGCCATTGCACCTTTCTGCATTTTTTCCACACCGCTCCTTTAAACATGCTACAACCAAACTTTACTGTAAGGGCACACTATTGGTATCTTTCTTTGTATTTATGTAGTATGTGTGCTTGGATGTCATATGTCATATGTCTGTGTGCCTATGTTGATGTATGTTGTGTATAAGCTATTGGACACCTTGAAATAAGTATAAATAAAGTATCTCTATCTATCTATCTCTTTTTATTTCTGTACGTAGCTTTCACGCCAGTGCCATTTGTTGTCAAATTTGCCTTCTTGCAAAGAATTGGATCCAGAATTGGAAATGCTTTGATGCAAATTTTATTGATTCCATTGATTCTTATTTTCAAACTGTGGCTAAAAAGTGAAATACTGTAAATATTACACAAAATACATGTAAACCAAAATGAAATCTATAAGTGTATAAGAAATTAAGAAAAAAAAATAAAATCCATTACAGTAAAGTATAAACATATATTACTGTAGAGTATAAGAAATAGCCACTAATGATACTGTCTTGAGGATGGGGCCACATGGCCTAACCCTGCAGACTGATTGCTAATTGAAGATTTGTGTGAAGGAGTGTCAAACAGGTAGCCTCGTGAGACCGTCCTGATCTCGCGAGCTCCAGTTTTCCACTCGCAGATCAGTCTGGCATCTTGAGGCAGAGAAAATTTGGAGCCGTTAGCCAAACGACCGGGCCAATCAGCGTTGGTTTTGAGGTGGGTTAGGTGGTGAGAGACAGATGGTTTATCCAATCAGCTAACCAGTATTTTCAGACAGCAGTAGCCCTAATTCTGTTAGCTGCTCGCTAATGCTTTTTTCCTCTTGGATCCTTCTTTTGGAATATGGTCCGGGAACCTGAAATGGTGCCTTTTATTCCTAAATTCTCGTTACACAAACGGCAAATCTCCTTTACCGACATGTTGCTTGCATGCTGAGCTAACGAGCTATGCTTTGCCTGCAGCAGCAGGGGCGGGCTTGTGGTTGTATTTTCATACGCTTCGTGGATCTGATTGGTTGATTTGGCCCGTCTATCACCAACATAGGTGATAAACAGATGGTTTATCCAATCAGCTAACCAGTATTTCCGCCCCTTCCCAAAAGTTCTCCAACGGAAAGTTCCCAGATGGATATGCCGAGCAAATGCGAAGCAATCCATCTGGCGGAGTCAGGTTATCAAACAGGTGCTTCAGTGATTTCATACTGATGGAGGTAGTGTCTAATAGTTAGGAACAGATGGTTTCTGTTTGGTTACCATAGCTAAAACAATGGAGTTTGGACTGCTTGAATGACATCCGTGTTAACTGTTCTGCAAAAGGATGGGGGAATGTGTCAATCCAATGAGAAAGACTGAGACAGTGATGATGAAAACCGAGTGGATCCCAGTTTCTTTAAGCAGGTCAAAGCAATCAAGAAAAACTGTAATGGGAAGTCCAGCTTGTTACGTTCATAAAATTGCTCGTTTTGCCACTGACAGGCTGAGATTAATATTCTAAGTGTCTGACAACATTAAGGAGGTTGATCTTTCTGTTAGAGTAAGATCCTTTTTTAAACATAAAAAGTCCGCGAAATTGCGTTCGCTAAACCCACCAGACTCCATGTAAATAAACAATAATTTGCGCACGAGTCAGTGCGACTATACGTTTGGTCAATGTTCTTTCATTCCAATTTCGGGTCTGTCAGTCACAGTGAAAACCGGGGACATTTCCGGGGACAGCTCCAGCCGGGGACAGGGCACCAAAACCGGGGACGTCTGGTCACCCTAATGTATGTAACAGACAAAGTTTTGTCTTAATGTCCACTTATTCAAGTATCAGAAATGAAAACTCCAAATCAACAATTCATTCAACAAGTTTTTTTTTTTTTCAGCTTTGCCTCTAAATGTTAACATGACTAAGTCTACAGACATGCCAGCAGCTCTGTGAGGCTGTATTTAGGTACAGCATTGCTTTGATCTAAATGCTAACATCAGCATGCTAACATACTCAAATAACCATGCTACCATTGCTGAGGCTAAGCAGGTATAACGTTCACCTTGTTTCATTTAGCGTTTTAGCATGCTAACATTTGCTAAGTAGCATCCAACACAAAGGGAATGTCATTAGTTTTGCAAATATTGTTACAATAAGGATACAGCATATGGAAACAATGAATGACTGTACACAATTTTGTGTAGACCAAAGTGGTGGACCGACCAACCGACAGAGCAACTTTGACCCCCCTATAGCCATTCAGCTAAATGGCTAAAAATACAATAACAGAACAAGCCCCAATAAAAAGTCTTGAATGATGCAGCACTGTTCATTATTACTATAGCTGGTCCATATTACATTGGTGATGGATTTGAGATAGTTGCATTCAAAATAGATTTGAATTGGATGAAAGTTGTTTGTAGTAAGTAGTTTGAGGTCAACAGTGGTGTAAAACCTGTTTCACTACTTGAAGATTTGTTAATTGTGGAAAGAAAGCAGCATGTCGATAAGTATTTTAAACATGTATTTGCTTTTGTTTTAAACTTCTTGTAAACCAAATTAACATCAATGTATTTATATTTAGAAATTCTGGACTCACAATGTCTCACCGCAACTTCATTCAAATATCAGAAATTATGTTGCATTTAAGCACTATTTAATCTTGGCCTGGTGTGGATATACTTGAGCTAATTTTCCTGCCAGTGAGTTATACCACTAAATAAGGAATCTTTGTCCATTTCTGTCCTCTTTATCTTCAGGAAGACAGATTGTAGGGAGAGGCACAGTAACTCACCTTCACCACAGTGGGAGAGTACAGAGACACATGATTGCATGGGTTGTGTAAGCTTAAGGTCAAGTCAAAACTATTAGGAGAAATACAACCAATCAACATCCAAACTGAAACACATACAGTACATGTATGAAGAAACTCATGTACCTGTCATAAGTGTGTTATCCACTAGGAATTAAAAAAAATTGACAAAATAACACAAAGAACAGAAGGATGCAGGTTGTTGGATAAAACACAGTTTTTTTTTTAATTTACTGCCATTCCTATTGCAGACAGACAAGCTGTGGCGCAGGGAGCAGAGTGATTCAAACAAGTCAACGCTACTGCCAATCTACAAACAAATCTCTCTGACAACAACAAACAAGAGAGGCGCAGCAAAAGAAGAAGCAAGAAGAACAGCGTTTGGCAACCATTAACATCTTGGAAAAAACTTCAAAAGTAAAAAAACGAGTGCATTCTGCATTTTTAATAGTAAACAGAGTCTGTACTTTATCATGAACTAGATAGAGAAAGGAATCAAACGAGGAGGGCTGCTACACTGCTTTGACGTCGGCCCCCTTTTCCACCCTTTTTAGCTGTTTTGAAAGTGGATTTTGTCAGAAGCGCCGGATCTTTCTCTAACTCTCTCGGATGGCCTGCAGCTTTACAGGGGAATGTGGTGCTCTACACACTTTAAGAGCAATTAAAAGCGATAGAACAGCCGTAATTATGAGAAACGGCGGTTGTGTTCCGGGTCATTCTATCAGTGCTGCCTTTCATCAGAGCAGAAGCAGAGGGGCCCCGCTGCTAGTCTCTGTTTCTCCATATGCATATCTTCAAGAACAAACAACTGGCAGGCTGCCTACAGGCTCACACACACTATCACATTCATACACGCGCGCCTTCATGTAGACATGTGGGAGATTGAGCGTGCACAGACAGACAGGCCAACGACTGATCACATGTATATTCACATGGCTCAATGCACACATACAAACACACACATACACACCTCCATACGGCACAAGCACACTATCGCAGCGTAAAAACTAAAAAACACATTCTTCATGTTCTCCGTTGAGTGACATTCATAACTTTCTTACAACCATCTTTCTTTGGTCTCTTCAGGCTCATTCCATTTCTGAACACAATAAAAGGGATTACACTAAACACAAGTGAAGAATGCAATACCATTTGAGCGAAGTACGTTTTTTTTTTTTTTTTTTTTTTACCATTCTATACTGTATTATAACACTGTGTGACAAATAGAAAGCATATATGTATGTACTGTACTGTGACTACTGTGAATTAGTTAATCTATTGATAAAAGCATGTCTGGGTTACATGAGATTAAGTAACAGAATACACTGAAATAAATAGTTTCACAATGTATGCTAACACTGAAATGCAGGTTCCACTTATGTTTCGTTAGACCGTTGTGACACTAGTAGCTTGTCGCTAAGCTTGCGTTGTTAGCATGTTACTGAAGCACTATTCTGGTTTTATTGTGGTGTTCTGGATTCCTTCCAGCCAACTCCAAACTGGGGGGGGTTGAGATATCAGGGTCAGCTGGGGTAGTGGAGAGTGGAGAAGGGGGAGGGGGGGATGTAGATGATCCAATCAAAAGGAAATCAGTCTTGGTGGGATCACAATGAAGGTATCTTCAGTGGTCTGTCCCCACAGCTGTTGTGGGGGCCATTCAGAAAAGCTGGTGCTGTTTTCTCACTTCCTCTATCGATCCTTCACATCCTGTTGGAAAAAAAGAAATAGGCAATGGTCAAAATGTATTTTGGTCATTTTTATCAATTTTTATGATTGGACATAAGGCCTCCTGTGAACTTGATCTTAAGATGTAATTATAAGTTTAATATAGATATAAAAGTCAATTGGAGTTTGTATGTTGACCATTACAAAGATGAAATGTGACCAAGAGGGGCCCAGGATACATGCTGTAATTATGATTGACCAAAAGAAAGACAGACATTGTCTAACTTCAGTTAGGCCAAGTGCAATCTATTGGCTTTAAATAACAACACTACTGAATTACTATACATCTATTAGAGTATGTGACAGTCAGTTTGGTCGAGTATGTATTTATAGTACAGTACAGGCCAAAAGTTTGGACACACCTTCTCATTCAAATGCGTTTCCTTTTATTTCCATGACTATTTACATTGTAGATTCTCACTGAAGGCATCAAAACTATGAATGAACACATATGGAATTATGTACTTAACAAAAAAGTGTGAAATAACTGAAAACATGTCTTCTATTTTAGATTCTTCAAAGTAGCCACCCTTTGCTTTTTTATTAATAAGGAAAAAAATTCCACTAATTTACCCTGACAAAGCACACCTGTGAAGTGAAAACCATTTCAGGTGACTACCTCATGAAGCTCATTGAGAGAACACCAAGGGTTTGCAGAGTTATCAAAAAAAGCAAAAGGGTGGCTACTTTGAAGAATCTAAAATATAAGACATGTTTTCAGTTATTTCACACTTTTTTGTTAAGTAAATAATTCCATATGTGTTCATTCATAGTTTTGATGCCTTTAGTGAGAATCTACAATGTAAATAGTCATGAAAATAAAGAAACACATTGAATGAGAAGGTGTGTCCAAACTTTTGGCCTGTACTGTATGTGTGACAGCAGGTGTGTGTGTTCTGTGTATCTGTGCATGAAGTTGAAGGCCAGGACAAACTTTTTCCTCCCAAAGGTGAAAAAGTGATAGTGGGTGGTTGACCATATCATTTAGAGTAATTCATTTATTTTTCATATTCCTTTTGGGGCCCCACAGTGGCCCTGAGGGGCCATTTAGTTTGCTCATATCCATCAACTGTTGAATCATACGTTTGGGTCTGTAAATAATACCATCAGTATCCATGTGTGTGTGAATTTAGTTGAGAATAAAGACATAATTCAATAATAATGCAATGCCCATAAATCATGCGTGAGTAATGAATAAACCACCAGCAGTGATTCATTCACCGGTTTCCACCGGTGAATGAATGCATGCTGCATGAGCTATGTATACATGGTGTACATAAGCAAATTTCCACACTTCAACATCTCAGGCCCACCTCCACAGCAGTGACTCCACTCTGTTGATGATGTCAGCCAGATCAAAGGGCAGCGGCATGCCGGGGTCATCCACACCCCAGAAGGGCCGGTCCACTGGGGCCTCCTCAGGGGGTAATGTCTGGGCCAGACTTGAGTGGCACCTGAGGCAACAGGACACAGGAAACAAGCACACCCATTAACTCCTCCCTCCCATCAAAACCAACTCGTAGACACTGATCAGCATTAGTGCACGCGTCTCAGGTCGCTCACTAAACGTTCAACCAGTGCTTTTATTTTTCGAGATGTCCTCGTAACATTTGAGAACAACTGGTGTATTATGTCAAATCCATATGAAGCTAATATTTTCAAAACTATACTAAAATCATTTCAAAGAGTTGTGTTCCTTCACCTTTCTAGAACTGCAACTTTAAATACAATTTAAAAATCTAAGATATTTTTATTCTGTAATGACCAGGAACTTAAACTAGTGCTAGTTGACAACAGGGATTGTAGTAGGCGAAGATAAACAGAAATCTTTCTGGTCTTTCTGTATTGACTGATGGGGGCTTTAAAGGTGTTAGTCCCAGAAATGTCAAGTTAAGTCAATGATGTGTGTGTGTGTGTGTGTGTGTGTGTGTGTGTGTGTGTGTGTGTGTGTGTGTGTGTGTTAACTCGTCCCTAAACACACAGTAGATAATGGATGTTTGACCAGGAGGCAGTCGACTTGTGTGTTTCCTCTCCTTTTTATGACTCCTAATAATACTAGGCTCAATTAGAACCTCCAGGATATGAGAGAGTAAGTGTGTCTGTGTAAAGGAGACTGGAAGATATTTAAATTTCTCTGTACAAATGGAGATCAGATCGAGTGTCTTTCCCCTACATATTGGTAATGGTATTGAAATTATTGATTTTTTTTTGCGACTTGTACTTCCTTTTTGTTGGGCATTTACGTTTTAAAACCTTCAAGCCAGTGAGCTAAATGGCGCTAAGAGAGTGGGGGAAAGTGATACGTCAGGGAAGTGTCTCTAAAGCCATAAATGGCAGCAACAGTATCAAGCTGATGAGAAAGCATGATATCATGTAACATGATTAATGCCTCATTCATCTTACACACATGCAGGCACACCACACTAACACAGCAGGACGCTTTCACAAGAACATCACTCTCTGTTGAAGCGATCATGACAGAGTTGTGAGAAATCCAGGCTCTTCGTGTCACTGCGTGATTTTGTTATGATTAATAATCCAGGGTTAGTTGTAATTTCTGCAGTGTTTGGAACCCCCACAGACCTTAGCCACATCTTTTGTCAGACCAGTGTAAATATTTACTGCAGTGACTTGGTGTTGCTCTCCGCTGTCATTGTAAATCTGCCCTCCCTCTGCCTCTTGACAGATGAGAGTGACCCCTGACCTGGAGGTGCAAGAGGGAGAGGAGAAGGATGGTGTTTGTGTGTGTGTGTGTGTGTGTGTGTGTGTGTGTGTGTGCTTGTGAGTGGTGGCCTTATATTTCCTTCTAGAGCCACATAGCCAGTTATACTCCCCACTCAGTCATTATGCCAGGGTCTGTCCTATCATATCCCTTTACCCTATCCACACCCTAAAAAACTACACACAACCCCCCCCGACATATACACAGACACACACATACATGACCACCACCACCTTGTGGCCAACGACTAAAGAAGGGGATGGAGAGGACATAGAGAGCTGAAGAGAAGGATATGAGGGCCGGTTATGGATGAGATGAGGGGATGTTAAAGTTGTCAGGGGACAGCCGGGGGATGCCACAATTTGTGGTTATACATTTTCACCGGAGCCACTTAATGTTCGACTGGCTCTCGGCCTAAGTGCTGCATTTTGGTGCGGTTAGCCCGTTAAAGAGCTGCTGCATTACGGTGGTGAGGAGCAGCATTAACATCCACTGTTCCAATATATCTTCTGCGCTCTGGATCAGGGCCTGATAATAGCATCTGTTAACATGCACTAAGTACCATTATGTAGCACATCACTTCATAAATAATACGATTAAGCGACCTTGGGGCTTTGCGACGAGCCGTGTGTTTAAATGTTCTCATCATTTATTTAGGGTGCGAATTAAAGGAAGCGCCACTTCAGAGAAGGAGGAGGAGGACATGGCTGGCATACATATCTACAGAGTGTGCAAGAGAGAGAGAGAGAGAGAGAGAGAGAGAGAGAGAGAGAGAGAGAGAGAGAGAGGGAGAGAGAGAGTGCTAACTGACCCAGACAGCACACACTTACACACACTGTGTGGTTCTGCTGACATCAGCTTGAGGACACCACAGGCCAAGGGAACCCAGGCCTTTGATTCGGTCTGATTAAGTATTCATGTAGTAGAGCTATGAGAGAAAAAACTCGCCTCTTTTCTGCTGCCCTGACTCATTCTGAAAGGCTACATACCGTTAAAACCTGACCAGTCGCCTTCAACAGAGCTGTTCCATTTATCTGACAAGGGATCTTGCAACATTAGCTTGCAAATAGAAGGCTCCTGGGTTACCAGAGATATAAAAGATATCAAGACTGGAAGACTATCAAAGATAATATAGTGTAGGTAATTCAGCACACACTTTTACACAATCTACCACTGTTCACAGAGTAGTGTCCCTTGACTGCTAAAATGGAACCAAACAAAAAGTCAATATCAAGCGAGGTGCCTTAAGCTCTCCAGGGCTCTTGCTAGAAATTCAGTGTAAGCCACAGTGGCGTACAAACAAGGCTCACCAAAAGACTTTCCCATGGCAGAGCAGCCCACCTTAAAGTTAAGGTCAAAGACAAAGAGGTGTGTGTGTGGGGGTGTTGGAGGAGCGGAGAATGTGTTTGTGAGTCCAGACTGTTCCAATGGATTAACCCCAGACAGATATGGGCCTAACTATCCCATCTGGCGCTCGGTCAAGAGAGATTGGCAACACAATCACTCATTTCAATTTGCCCTGAAACCTTATAGCCCGGCAGGCCCCTGCTCAAATGGTATGCTAATGTGAAAGGTATCTAGGATTCTATCGCCTCTATTCCACAGAGGCCTATCCCTCCATGCAGCACAGTGCACTTGAACTGCAGCTGGGGAGGGAGCTCCACGGCCCACACTGCAATAAGGTCCGGAGCCCCCTTTGCGCTCAAACTAACCACTTTAGCTAAAGTGAGTGTTAATTATGGACAGGCAAATCAGTCAATAAAAGGTTAATGTAAAAGTCAAAGGATAAATTCCTTTAAGCATTGCATCATTCCACCATCTCCGCGACCAACACACTGCTCACAGGTCTCCTAATCAATACGTTTTACTGTAATGCGCTCGCCATCGATTTCCATCCCCCTCCACCCCAACCCCGACTCCACGATCCGGGCTCCATCACTTGGTTAAAGAAAGGGAGAGGAAGAGAGAGGTGGGGGAAAGAGAGAGAGAACGAAAAACAAGTAAATAAAATGATTAACCTCGGTTTCACTTTGTTGTTTCACTCTTAGTCTCTCTCTGAAAGGCTTGTTAGAAGAGTGCAGGGTGGTCCAATATCATCATTGCCATCACCACCATCACAACCATCCCAATCATCAGCATCATCAGCCCACTCAATCTCTGGCTGGTGTGTAATTGTGTAGCAGTTCACTTAAGCAAGGCCATACATTAAAAGGCCCTCTGCTCTTAACAGGATGGAAATCCGCCTAATAGACAACATCAGTGCTCCAACTCTGGCAATTACACTGATAAATGCACAATTGTGACAGGCCAAGTGAAAAAGAACCCAGAGAACATAGATAGGAGACTACGCTTATTGCATTATTGCTATAGGAGGTCATTTGTAACCACCTGGGACTAGACAGCTTGGGCTGCTAGACTCAGGACATCATTTTAGGATCGAGGGTGGAGTCATGCCACGCTGATGGAAAGCTTTTTAGAAGAAATTTACAGAGGCTCAGATATATTTTCTAAACTTGATGGTGTTCAATCGTTTCTGTTGGTGCATCAGTGTTAATATGTGTTCTTTGAAAGTTCTGTATGAAACAGAAAAGTATTGTGAGGTTTTGGGTCGAGGTTTAATAGTATTGTATTAAATCCAGTACAGTAAAACAATCCACCTTACAAATTGACCTTATAAAATGTGTTTATACTTCAATGGTGTTAAGAAATAAAACTTATGGACGCCCGGATAGCTCAGTTGGTAGAGTGGGTGCATATATATATATATATATATATATATATATACTACCGGTCAAAAGTTTGGGGTCACTTAGAAATTTCCATTCCACTCCATTCCAGACACAATACCTGCTGAGATCAGTTGTATTGTTTTTTTTAACCAGGGCAGCAGTTTTCAGATTACATTATTTGCTTACATAATTGCAAAAGGGTTCTGGACTGTTGTAGAAAGAAGTGGCTGAAGAAACACTTGAAATTCATGCTTTTTGGTCTAAACGTCATACCCAAATTAAAAGTTCTACAGCTCCCATATACTTTGACACTCAGGGGTGTGCCTGATATCATTGGAAAGGTGATTGATGTGGGTTTGTTTGTGTATTTGAGAAGTGTTGTATTTTTGTAGTTTTTGGCTTTTTTATTTGTACTTTTCAAATAGAAATAAAAAACGCACAGACATATTTGTAGAAAAGAATTCATATAAAATCCATTTTTGAGTCTTTTAGCTTCTGAATTTTTTTCTGTAGTAAGCTGAGACGTGGCTAATGCTGTGTTGTCTGTCACCTGTCAGATGTGTTTACAGCAGTGTATTTTAATAATTTTACAGATTTATAACTTGGACAGAAATAAAAAATCTCCATTCTAGCCTCTGTAACTCTGTGTCAGTAAGGCCTAGAATCACCCTGACACAACTTGAGTGTTTCCTTTCCAATGATATCAGGCACACCCCTAAGTGTCAAAGTGTATGGGAGCTGTACCACTTTTAATTTGGGTATGACGTTTAGACCAAAAAGCATGGAATTTCAAGCATTTCTTCAGCCACTTCTGTCTACAACAGTCGAGAACCATTTTGCAATTATGTAAGCACATAATGTAATCTGAAAACTGCTGCCCTGATTAAAAAAAACTATGCAACTGATCTCTGCTGGTATTCTGTCTGGAATGGAAATTTCTAAGTGACCCCAAACTTTTGACCGGTAGTGTATATATATATTCTTTAAAAAAAAAAAAAAACTTATGAATGAACATAATGTTTAAGAACTCCCGTTAAACTACAAGATAGATAACATAACATGTTTTGTACATTGTTTTGTTAATATGAACGTGTGCATTGCAACAGTGCATTGAGAATCATCTCCAAAATATGTGCCATGCCCTATGCATTAGCTACACCGAACCAAAAAACAAAGCCTGTGTTAAAGTGAAATGACACAGAATATCAATCAATCAATCACCCATGACCATTTTGAGCTGTACTAAACGCCTCAGATCACCTGCTTCCTCATGCTGTGCCTGCGCTTCATCTGACTCTCAATCCTGTGCAGGTGTGAATTTTTATGGTCTTGGCACTCTGAGTGCCCGATAGATGCAATCAAACAAGTCATGAAAAAACAGGTATGTCTCTCATAAATCAGCCTGACCCTGAAGGTAAGGCATGCAATCACGTTGCAAGGAGAGCGAAGAAAGAAAGAAGTACATTATCCATGTACAGTCTGTATCTATGCAATGTTGAGTAAGAAATGAGCGATTGAGCACATCTGTCTTTGTATGTCATGCAGTTATATATGGGCGAGAGAGAACAGACAGATAGCATTTATCTACATACTTATCTTTCTACGGTGTTGTGCAAGATATTAGTGATGTCATGCAGAGGGCAGTTTAACAGGAAGACATTAAGAACATGGCCCAACCTGTGAAGTGTCGAGCCCAACTACACCACCCAAGACTCCAAGGGTCCTGTGAACTCTCAGGGCTGTCCTCATTAGAGCCTGAACAGAGCCTCAGATCCCCACCCACCATCCACAACTCCCATTATCCCAATCACTGCCACATTCAGCGTTACATGTAAAGTGGTGCAGAATGTGAGCCAGCCAGCCAGAAAGCGTGGGCAGGGCCGCGTCTTAACCGTTTCCTCAGGATCAATCAAATGCTATTGTGTCTGCAGACAGCTGCTGACTGTACACTTTGTGAGTATGTGAGGTGGGCAATTGTGGAGAGAGAAACAGAGAGTGGGGAGGGGGGGAGGGCTTCATCAAATGCATGACATATGTTCCTTTCATTTTGATTCTCTCTAAGGAGCCTAGGCTAATAAAACTAACATCTGATGCACTCTTTTTCCCTTTAATTAATGGTTGTGGAAACCACGCAAAAATGCATTAGCAAGAAGGGGGTTGGGTAGGAGAAGAGGTGGGTGCTGCGTGGTGCTTTCAACACTCTCCCCTACGTGCCACCATGGCTCTGCTGCTGCTGGGAACAATGATTCTGCCAGGGAGCATGGGTACCTTTGGGTGGGCCTGTGAGGTGTCCTTCTTGCCAGCTGCAGTCTAGGCTGCTCATTAAACCACATGAAACAAATAAGGCTCATTAATGCCATCTCAAGCCAGTTGGGAACGCAAGGTCCTGAGTTTGCATCAGGTGTATGTACTGTACGCAAAGTTAGTTGAAGTCTAAGGCAGAAACAGAGAAGGTCCTTCGTACCTGCACAGCCCCCGCCTGCTTTTCACACCTACACAGTGTTTGATGTGGCCTGGCTGGCTGCCCAGTCTAGAGCAGGGTGGACCAGATGTAACAGAAAAACACACACAAAGCTAGGTAGCCTCTAAATAGCCTTCATAATTGGAGGCAATAAAACACTATTGCAGTCTGGAAGTGCAAAGGAGGCAAGCTCCTGAGCTACAGTGTGTGTGTGTGTGTGTGTGTGTGTGTGAATGCTCCAGGCAGACTGGGGAGGAATAAGGGTGGCTGTGGCTTTTGGCCTACTAGCCACCTGTGCTACCAGGCTAGCTCAACAGAAGCAGCTAAAGAAAAGGCGAAAGAAAACAAAAACAAACGTTAACTCTGGGCCCTGCCAGGAACAACCCAAAGACAACACTTAGCAGGGACGGACGCATAGCTCAACAAAATATCTCCATCATTGCCCCAAATGAGCCACACGTGGCAAAATACCATAGTGAAACATTTTTTATGTATACAGGCAAAACTAATTAGCTGGTTCTAAAGAGAAACTAATGTTTTTCCTGATGACAGTGTTTATCTGTAAAGCCCAGGGAAGAATATGGACCAATAAGACGACTTGATGGCGAGGGTGAAGAGGTTACGAGCCTGCGAGCAATTGCACTTTTTCACAGCTCGGCATTCACAGGCTGTAAATCTGCTGTTAGGGAATCAGGAAGAGGGTTACAGTGGCGTTGGGAGCACTAACTCTTAGTTTTCCAGGGCAATGGCACACAGTTGATGTGAAAAGTTGTTCTCAGTGTTCTTGTAAAACAATAATTTTTAACCCTCATCCCTTCCCTCCATCACATGCACCCTCCCCTCCTCGCCAAGCGATAGTGCCTCGTGGGCAACAACTGAATGGTGAAATAAAGCTGGTGATGGATGAGGCCTGCATCGACGGCTATACAGCCGAGCCATTGGACGACACCTGACCCCAGTCACATGATAAGGTCAATCCGACGTGGGCATAATTCCCACCTGTCTTCAGGTGACAATAGCGGGGTCAAACTGGCCCAGCTAATTATAGCCTGTTGTAACTTCAATTGCCTGGTAACAAGTCATCCTTCTAGCTCCGGGGGATGTGGTGTTAAGTTCTAAAGCCTTTGTGTAAAGTGAAACTGTGAGATAGAAGCTTTAAACTGTTGCACATTAGATATTAGGTTTCAGAAACATGTCTATTAAACTGCTTTACAAAAAACGAGACACACCGAATTTGTGTTCCCTTTAAAGAAAGCATGAAAACAAACTCTTTGCGAGGAAGTGCTATTCTTTGAATAAATATGAGATTTTGTTCATACAAAAAGTCACCTCATAATCATAATGAGATCACATAATAGGCTCAGCAAACCAGTGATCGTAAACACGTCCTACTGAAAAAGTCATAAATCTTTACAGATCTAGGCGTAGGTAATAATATGACCATCAACACAGACAAGACATTCTTGTAAAAACCAACAGCAAAATAAATAAGACATTTGATTACATACTGTATTAATCAAGTGAATTTTGTCATTTTTATATCACTGAATCATATAACAAAAAACAAAAGATGTCATAACTTAAAGTTTTAAGAGACACCCACGTGTATGCTAGACAAAAGATGAAGCACAAAGACAGGGTATAATCTTTTTTTTGTTTTTGACTTTTAGTCCAATTTAAGCTGTTTTCTTTTATTAGTTAACCTTTGAATGGACAAACAAATGATTGGCAAAAAGCAGAAGATGTTCACATTCCCACATGGGCATTCAGAATAAGTCAACAACTAAAACTACCATTCTATTTACAATAGAGGATGAACTCATTCTGAAAATGTCAGGCTGGGTATACAGTAACTTATGAGTCACACTTTCCCAGATGCATTTGTTTTTTTGTTTTTCTTCCAGTAAACAAACACAAGAAAAAGTCCCAAACTCAGTAAAGCTTCTCATCCAAGCCTGAGAGAGGCCTATAGTATGTGTACCACACCGGTGTGAGTGTGTGTGCATTCATGCATGCACACGTGTATGCTGTGCGTCCATACCAGAGAAGTGCTTTCCGCCAGGTGTTTGAACTTCTGCATCACCTGGTGCTCCTGCTGCGTGAACACGAGTTTTGTTTCACCCTATTAAGTAAATAGTGTAATTAAAGGGCCTCGGCATTTAAAACGCTGTGAACAGCCAGCAATTTGTTTGGAAGAGCAGCCAGGCTAGGCCCTGAGGCGCTGCACCTAACAGGATGCAAATAGTGCACACAGCAAGTCAGGGAATGCAGTATACTGGTGTGTGTGGGTGTGTGTACATATGTACCTGCCTATGTAGATGAGTTAGTGACTCTGTTTGTGTAGGTGTGTGTGCAAATCGCTCATTGAAATATGTTGTGGGTGTTGAAAGAGAAGCTGTTTGTGGTCTAACAGGTAACCCGCAGTGTTCCGTTTGTGGTGACAATATCAGGACTTGATGTAACAACCGTAACACCGGCATAACCGAGGGCTTAGTTTCGTAAAACCCAAGCCTTTGTCTATAGTGGCCCAGGCGTTGTTTATATTGATACCGAGCGAAAAAAATAGCTTAGCTTGTCTGCCACAAAGGACAACAGTACACAACAAGCCACAAGCAGAGCTCGGCACAATAAGAACAGAGGGATTACAAAAGTTGTAATAGAGATCAACTCTCTTCATTAGTTTCCTCTCTAAATGATTTTTCCACTGCACAAACAACCCCACTCTGCACTACCTATCCCAGCGAGGATGCTTCTCACTAAAGTCTCTGCTGTTACTGCTGATCCAGGGTCAGCTGTGGGGAGCAGGAGAGGGATAACCTTTGTCTGAGCCCCATAGAAGCCCAGATGGCTGTGCAGAAGCGTTGATCCAAAAACTAGCTTACAACTCAATCGCTGTGGCCACATCTCCAAGTCCACAGTTTAACCCCCACCGATGTCAGCCAAGGTCACAGATGCACACTTGAGAGGTATAAAAAAAAAAAAAAAAAAAAAGCCAGGAGTGAAGTGCTGCCAGAGTCGAAGGAATTAGATCTGGGCTGAGTGGCCCTCATCTGGCTAAGCCTGGTAAGTAGCAAGACTAACAGGCTGAGGCACGGTGGTTTGGGTTTGCAGACACACACACACACACACACACACACACACACACACACACACACACACACACACACACACACACACACACACACACACACACACACACACACCCATGCTTGTAAGCCTGCACGGAAACGGACACACACATAAATAAGGAGGTAAACACACGCTTACATAGTCACACACACATGCACACACGGAAGGACTCGGAGGGCTACAGATGGTGTGCCCTGGGCCTTGGTGACTGGGGCTCTGAATGAGCTAGTTTTAGATCCAGTGTGGAAGCTGTCACGACCCACAGGGCTCAGAGGTTGGGGGGGAAGACAAAGAACGGCGGAAGGAGTGCATGAGGGGAAACGAGGCACAGGCGGGGCCTAACTCCTTTCCCTGCATGGGGGGCTCCGAACATTTTTAGTACAACATCAACATGTCGCTGTCCATTCGTCCCCTTGCCCTCTTGCCAAACTCTACCCCCGTGTCTCCCTACACCGACACGTCTAACCGTGCAAGCACACACCCCGAAAATACACAAACGCTGATAAACACACACACACACACACACACACACACACACACACACACACACCATGGAAGCCAGCGGCCACTTCAGCCGTAATTCCGCCTGACTTCCGCTGTCTGACTGGCAGGAGACAGGGAGGGTGAGGACAACAAGCTGTGAATAAGGGAAGAGACAGAAAATCATTGAGAACCTTGCCTTTATGAATCTTTGATGAGAGAGAGTGGGGGTTGGCGGGGGCTTTGCCTCTGGTTAAATCAGAGCATAGCGTGTGTGGTGTGTGTATGACTGCCAACAGAGGTTGAGATAAACAGGGCCTGGACCAGGCCCAGACAACTGCACACCCTGCAGTCGGGAACATTTGTCCCTGCAATTAGTCCCTGTCCTCCCTGTTCATGTTGCAGGTAAATACAGTGGTGTGAAAAAGTGTTTGCCCCCTTCCTCATTTCCTGTTCCTTTGCATGTTTGTCACACTTAAGTGTTTCGGAACATCAAACCAATTTAAACAATAGTCAAGGACAACACAAGTAAACACAAAATGCAATTTGTAAATGAAGGTGTTTATCATTAAAGGAGAAAAAAAATCCAAACCATCATGGCCCTGTGTGAAAAAGTGATTGCCCCCCTAAACCTAATAACTGGTTGGGCCACCCTTAGCAGCAACAACTGCAACCAAGCGTTTGCGATAACGTGCAATGAGGCTTTTACAGCGTCCTGGAGGAATTTTGGCCCACTCATCTTTGCAGAATTGTCCTAATTCAGTTACATTAGAGGGTTTTCGAGCATGAACGGCCTTTTTAAGGTCATACCACAACATCTCAATAGGATTCAGGTCAGGACTTTGGCTAGGCCACTCCAAAGTCTTCATTTTGTTTTTCTTCAGCCATTCGGTGGTGGACTTGCTGGTGTGTTTAGGGTCATTGTCCTGCTGCAGAACCCAAGTTCGTTTCAGCTTGAGTACACGAACAGATGGTCGGACATTCTCCTTCAGGATCTCTTGGTAGACAGCAGAATTCATAGTTCCTTTTATCACGGCAAGTCTTCCAGGTCCTGAAGCAGCAAAACAGCCCCAGACCATCACACTGCCACCACCATATTTTACAGTTGGTATAATGTTCTTTTTATGAAATGCAGTGTTCCTTCTCGCCAGATATACTTGGACACACACCTTCCAAAGAGTTCCACTTTTGTCTCATCGGTCCACAGAATGTTGTCCCAAAAGTCTTGGGGATCATCAAGATGTGTTCTGGAGAAATTGAGACGAGCTTTGATGTTCTTTTTGCTCAGCAGTGGTTTCTCCTTGGAACTCTGCCATGCAGGCCATTTTTGCCCAGTCTTTTCCTGATGGTGGAGGCATGAACGCTGACCTTAACTGAGGCAAGTGAGGCCTGCAGTTCTTTGGACGTTGTTGTGGGGTCTTTTGTGACCTCTTGGATGAGTCGTCGCTGCGCTCTTGGGGTGATTTTGGGCGGCCGGCCACTCCTGGGAAGGTTCACCACTGTTCCATGTCTTCGCCATTTGTGGATAATGGCTCTCACTGTGGTTCGCTGGATTCCCAAAGCTTTGGAAATGGCTTTATAACCCTTTCCAGACTGATAGATCTCAATTACTTTCTTTCTCAATTGTTCCTGAATTTCTTTGGGTCTCGGCATGATGTGTAGCTTTTAAGGATCTTCTGGTGGACCTTACTGTGTCAAGCAGCTCCTATTTAAGTGATGCCTTGATTGTGAACAGGTGTGGCAATAATCAGGCCTGGGTGTGGCTAGAGAAATTGAACTCAGGTGTGGACAACCACAGTTATAGTATGTTTTAACAAGGGGGGCAATCACTTTTTCACACAGGGCCATGATGGTTTGGATTTTTTTTCTCCTTTAATAATAAACACCTTCATTTACAAATTGCATTTTGTGTTTACTTGTGTTGTCCTTGACTTTTGTTTAAATTGGTTTGATGTTCCGAAACACTTAAGTGTGACACACATGCAAAGGAACAGGAAATGAGGAAGGGGGCAAACACTTTTTCACACCACTGTAGTATTGGTAGCTAGCAAAACAAGCTATAGCTGTGAGTGCCTAGAAGCCCCAGCGAGGGGTGGAAGGTTGAAATGTACCAGGAGTTATATGTGTGCAAGTCAAAGATGCAGCTGGCAACCTCTCGGTTTACCACAGATTGATCAATCAATCAATCAATCAATCAATCAATCAATCAATCAATCAATCTCTGTACAGCGGGGAGACAAAACAACATAAACACTTGCATGCCATTTCACAATATCCTTTAATATGTTTATCATATCCCTGTTGGTTAGTTTTAACTTGTAGCTGCTGTTATTCTTTCCGTTTTACTCTTTTTATCTGTGTTTGTTTTTCATGACTGTACCTTAGGCATATTAAACATTTTGTTGATACACCTGCACTTTGGGCACAGTTGATGTTGCCTATATTACTTCAGTCAGATAAACTTATGTCAAGGAATTGACCATTTATAGCAAACGGGTATACAGTTGGATTTGGCGTAAAAGGCCCTGCTGTTTGAAGAAACTGAAAGAATCCAAGCAGCAACGATGATTGTGCTGAATGTTTATTCCCCTGAATAAACGGATACATGAACATTAAATCATAGTTAAATCAATAAAGTGTAAGATTCTACTGGTCTGTATGAATGTGTTGTTTTGAAACATAATATGGCTCCACTTGCATTTTTATAACGTTCTACTAAATATAAGAGGTACTGCATTTTCCAGACAGTACTCTATACTCAGAAAGTTAGTAAAACGTTAAATTATACTTTTGTCATTACCATACTTGAAGTCTGAAAGTCTGAAATATGACTATTCAAAAATATTCATATATTTTATGATGCCTGTCCCATTTAGTAAGATTTTGGCAGGTAGACCTCTGCCTGAAAAATATTTTGTTTCTTACGGCTGACATTGCTGGTAATAACCTTTCCTCATCAGTTTAACACACACTAACAAGGCTGGCTTTCTGTCATGATAAATGATAGAGACTATGTGCAAGAAGAAAAACAAACAAAACGATGAGCTGGTATTATGTTATCCTACACTGCAGTTTCCTAATTAACAATGATACAGTATGTTGCAATGTCTTGTAAGAACATTCCTACTCGCAATTTAAGTTTGTTTTTTTACAAATTACACCCACACCCTTTTGGTGTTCCTTCTTTCACTGTTCATTGTTTTACCTTCACACATGTTCTGACGTTGGGCACATGAAAAGCTGATGATGACTCAGAGGAGTTTTTTTTAATTAATAATACACGGCATGTTACAACAACCCTCTTTCAAATGTCAGAAACGACTTTTTAATAAGTGTCAAGCAGGTGCCAATTTTCTTCCCATTATGAGTTGGGTTATGTTACAAAACAAGCAGAGCAGCATAGCAGCTTTATCTCATCTGCCACCTATGACAGCTCAGAATTCAGAGTCTTCCAGGAAGCTCTGCTAAGTTTAATGTGTCACCAGTGAGGCCTTTTGAAGACTTGATTCATCCACCTTTCAGCAAGGACAGAGGTACTGCTGACTGACTACCGATCACATAAGAGCTTGGCAATGAGATGAACTGTCTAAGGCTGATCAAGAGTTGCTTTGGCTTCCATCTACATCTGTCAGGTTCAAACTTTACACTTTGCTACACATGTTGATCACATATGGCAAAGTACAGGCACAATTTCAAGCTGCTGTTTGGATTAATCCACTTTAGGCTTGATTTAACACAAAACTTCTACTCTCTAGGATCCTGAGATGAAGGCTGAGAATTGATTGACACTTAAAGTGGCTTTTTCTCACAGCTTGTAGACCTGCCATAGCTGTGAACTCATGGCTTCCTAGAGCATCAGGAGAAGACAATGGGGAACTTTGCCAGGTTTGGGTTGGGTCATTTATAGGGAAAGAGTGAGTCTAACAGTGCCTCCTGATGGTTCATACGTGCTCTGTGCCAGGGAGGGAAGCTATAGGTATGGCGGATAGTGTGGCTTCAAAAAGCAATGCCAAGGAAACAACATCACCTAACATCAAATGCAGCTTGTGTCCAGCCTTTGTTTGCAGAGAAAGGGAGGTGAAAAGAGCAGTACTTAGCAGAGCAGCTAACCTGTGGTCATATCTGCTGGACAAATCAATAGAAGTGTCTGAGAGCAGAGCCGAGTGTGCTGGGGGGGAGCTGGAGGGGCTACCCCTGGCGTGCTGCCCCCCGGGCCACTCCTGGGGGGCACCTGCCTGTCTCTTTGCTCTCCATCTCTTCTGCCTCAGTGCACCCATCCTGCAACCACTCGCTCATACACACACATGTGTGCAACAAGCCCACATATACTCTGATACAGGCCTCCTGTGACATCTTGTAGCACCATCTATACTATGAAGTTCACCAGGGGAGCCATATTGTCTAAAATGTTACACTGCAAATGCAGACTTGTAAAAGGTATATACGAGCATATACAAGCATATTCAAACCTGCGTGCGCGCATACACACACACACACACGCCCACACACTGAGGCATATGTGCATACACTGTTCGTCCCCTGACACCCTATAGTACGTGAACTACAATATGGACAAGCTTCAAATGGCTTCCCATTGTAGTTGTCTTTCACACAAGAGGGCAGAGGAAGCTGTACCTAATGCACAACAGAACAAACCCCCACCTGATCCTAAAGCCCTGGAGATCAGCCAGGCCCTAAGCAATAGTAACAACAGTACTTCTCGAAACTGCAGGAATCCAGGTCTCTAAAAAGCAGAGACCCTTTCCCTCATCTCCCCCACCACTTGCTGCTGCCTACTTACTTTCAATCACAGTTAACATCACAGAACACGAAGTGGAGGGATGGGAGGAGGCGAAACACAAGCCTGCTGCACAATGCACTTGTCTGGCAGCTGCTTGCTCTGACATTTGAGGCCATGGGGACCTTGTTGAAAGAGCAGATGCTCACTGATGTACAGGCAAAGGAACATGGCAACTACACAAGTGGCTGAAGCAGAAAAAAAATCTGCACAAACATATGACAGCAAAGAACATGGGCAAAGAGCTGAAGATGGCAGGCTCACGCAGAGATGTGTTGAGTGTAGAAACACGACCGCAAATACACAGCAGAGTGGACATGGCACACTGACATGCACATAGATGGAAGAAGACACCATGCAAAAAGTGAAACGGATGAGGTACCTCTCGACAACAATCAAATACATATTTGCACACTAACGAGCAGAAAAACATATATGCAAACTATACATATTTTGCATAAAGATGTATACACACTTGCACACAATTAAATGCACGCTTCGTCACAAGATGTGCATATAGGACTATATAAAAGGACACGCACTCTCATTATCTCAATGGACAGGTAGAGAACACACTGTCCTGTCTACATTCATTAAAATAAAAACACACAAACCAACCCACAATCTACTTTTGTACTGACCTATATGTTGAGTACACCTTGTAAGCACCACCATGGGATATTTTGTTATTATGCCAACAATATAATTGTTAGCTTGCTTCACCTTAAGTGACAACATGTTCCTGGAATACTTTCAGCAATCATTGATGTGAATTTACAGGAGAGGACAGAATTCAATGGTTAGGGCTGAAAGGAAGCCAAGAAAAGATGAGTGTAGAGGGATATAAAGAAACAAACTAGAAACACAGCAAATAAGGAGTGATGGAAAGATGAGATGGGAGGGAAACAGATGGAAACAAAAGAGAGAAACACAAGACAGAGAATGCAAAGTGAGATGGGTACAGAGCAGGCAGCATCATGGTTCATCTCCGGCAAAGAGAAATTAGTTTCCGCAGAGTACCGCAGGCAGCGTTATGGAAATGGATGGCTGGCAGCTTCTTTGGCTGACTGTAAACAGGATCTTGGTAAGGCATATAGCCTCTGGTGAGCCCCACGGAGCCTGGCATCATCGCGGTGCTGTGTCGAGCTGCAACACTCCCACGATTCCTCCTTCTATCTGTCTGGTTCCTTTGCTCCAACCTGCCCGAACTCCACTCGTTAGTAATTTATGAAGCGGGGTGGGGGTGGTTGCGGAAGCGGTACGCGCATATCCTGACACCAAATACATGACATGTTCCACATGTCTTCCCACGAAACTACAAAGAGCCCTTTTGTCTCTACAAAGAAAAAGAAAAACCAAAAAGTAGTTGAGGCGTTCGCGGTGCTTGCATCACTTTGTGAACTGCTGTGAACCAGGTAGTTAATGGCAACCCCAGTTAAGAGGCTAAACCAGAATTAAAGTAGCTCTCTGTGGTAATGTTTAGCTCAAACCCTAATTAAGCTGTTTATTCAAGAAATATGACATTCTCTGGCAGCGTTGTCTTGGTTATCTGGCAGAATTGACGTCTAGTTATGCCAGGGTACAGATGTGACACGCTGCTAAGTGATTAGAAGAAAAGCAGGCCAAAAGACTATCCACAATCAGAGCACTCAGAAATATATATATAATAATATAAAATAATAATATGGTGCCAGATGTCTGAAAATTACTTTTTTAAACAAGACAACGTCCACTTTGAACACGATCCCACCACACTTTCACAATCTCTCACCAAATTGCCTATCAATCCATTCATTAAAATTCCCACTCCAAGAGTCACATTCTGTGAGTGTGTGGCAGCCCTATATGTCCAAGTGTAAGTGTGTCTACATGTCTGCCTCTTGACAGTAGCTGACACAGGCCTCTCTCTTTCCTCCTTCTAACAGCTGTAGCTAGCGCAATTACAGTAGGCCAGCATTATCTTTGCCATGCTGCAAAACAAAGTGCAGTGGCGTAATGCGAGGTCTTACACAAAAGTAAACAACTTCATCTTGTGTCTGAAATATGTGTCACTGTGATTGTGCAAAGCTGCCCATCGACACAGCCGTGTCGGGTTGAAGGAGCGTCTCCTAATTAATGAGAGAGAGAGAGAGAGAGAGAGAGAGAGAGAGAGAGTCAAAGAGAGAGAAACTCTCTCTTCCACAGTTCTCCTTCAAACAAACACTTCCTACGGGACCCCATTGTTTGGACTGAGGCATCATGGGTAGCCTTATTTACAGATTTTAATTGCTCTGGTGATCTGTGGGTAAAACACCCTGTCGTAATCACCCCACAATAGAATTGCTACTCTTTCTGACAATTGTAATAAAATGCTCTACAGCGTCCGGGGGAAAACGTGGAGGAGGAAGCAGGGAAGAGCAGAGAAAAATGGTAGACACAGACGGTAGACGATGTAAAGAAAAGAAAACAAGGACAAATAGAGAAAAAATAAATAAGGAGAAAGTATTTTGGATGCAAATCTTCACAGCGAGAGGAACTAATCCGAGCGGGCGGGAAGCAGGGATGAGGATGGGACTGTTGTCCTAGGAAATGATTGCTCTCCCACCTCAAAGTGACAACCATGAGAAGCTCACCGTTCCTGGACCTCCGAAGCGGAACCGCAGAGGAGACATGCGCTGCAACCATCACACAACACACACACACACACACACACACACACACACCTATACACACAGACAGATTGGGAAGGAGAAGGTAGGTCACCTAAAGGAAGAGATTAGTGTCACCAGGCAGAGGTATGAACATGGGACTGTCAACTGCAGCTGTCCCTGATCTGGGAGGAGCTGGCACAACTAGCTCTCATGCACTTTCATACTGCTTTCAAAGAGATGGTAAAACACAGTGTATGCAAGAGTTGAGACCAGAGGATTCAAAATCAAATATAATGAGCAGGGATACAATCAGTTCATTTAAAATAGCCAGCTACCTTTTGCATAAAATGACTCGCCAGGAAAATGGAAACACATGTGCAATGTAATGCAATGGAATACAACGGCCATGCAATAAACACTACCTCAAATGCTCAGTTTTTGTTGAGACGACTATACCTTAACAGCTTGTTTGTTCACTAAATGGCTTTTTGAGGCTGTACTTTGTGATAGTGTTGTGTTAGACTACACTGAATACACTGAAAGGTGTTTCTAATATGTTCTTCACTTCATTTACATATAACGAATAACAGAAATATTAGAAACACCATCAACTAAAATTCAATTCAAAAAAATCTAAAAAACTTTATATACAGTTTACAGTAACTGTCTAAAATACTGTCAAAACATAAGAACATGTTGTTCAGTTTGTATTTATTGCATTTAAATTACAATATTATGTGTGCATTAATGTGTATTTTTCTGTCCGTGGCACCTACATATGGATATACTGACCTTTTCTTTAACTATAATTCATTAGCTGCACAGAAGAACATTTAAAAACGATGTGCACCATTTTGTACAGCACTGAAAAGATACTGCACCCCACTGCAGTCTGTCGGTTTCTGCTGAGAAGAAGAGTAGCAGCTCCTCTACTCTGTGAGGAAGCCTGTTTTACTTAAGTGTGTCAAACTCTATCCCATTATTATGCCTGCTGATAAAGGTAATACAAACACGCTGTGCATCAAAGGTCCATGCAAAATTAAACAGCCAATCAGCTGGCAATTATTCTCTTTAATCTCCTGGAGGCAGCCAATGGGGATGTGCCTCCGGTGGTGGTTGTGGCCTGGAAGGGATTCATGCCTTCTGCACATTCCACAATCCAAACACTTACTTTGCATTATGCTCAGCTCATGCTAAAATAAAGTACGGGCAAACTTTCTAAACTGCCTTACTTTTCCTTATTTGTGAAAATACGCCATCTTGAGTATTGATATATTAAAGCGAGGTAAGTCAATTTTCTGCTAGACTATTGATCATTTAAAGACATATCAACTGGACATGAAGGCACACTGTTCATGTTCCAAAAGAGCTGATCAATTGCTCATTTAAAGCAGCAGGATGTGGTGCCACGGCGTTTAGAGGAGGTAATGTTTATTGTATTACCATCAGAGCTTAGGACCGTTGAGCATGTGCCGTTGATCTCCGGTTGTCAATGCCCTCTGTTAAAATGTATTGTAAAGTACTTTGTTATGAATTACAATAGATGCAAATCAGCAGCTACAAAAGTTGCTTATTACAGCTGCAACATGAAAATAGGAAATGATTGATCTTCACAGCCTGGTGCTGCCAGAAGTGATGCTATAATTGAAAGGTCACAGGCGCTTTATTTACAAAAAAAAAAACAATGTCTCAGCTGTTCTTTGGCAATTCACCTACGCCACAAACACAATGTCTGACTCCGGAGGTTATACGGACCATCTTACTTGGTCAGGTGTCGCTGTGGCTGTGGCTCGACCCACCAGTTTGATTCGTGTCACTCCTGTCTACACTATCCTCACAAACACTGACTCCATCTCGTCCAATCGATAGGAGTGTGGAGCCGCTCAATGCCAATGATTCTCCCCTGATCTTAATTAGAGAAACACATCAGATACAAACAGCATCTCAAATCAATCGACAAGTACTGGGTGAGGGGACTGGGGTCATATACAGAGACAACTATAAGTCTCTTTTTCCACAGCACAAAAGAAAGAATCCAGGTCCTGAATCTTACATTGTAACTAAACAACTTTGAGGCCTCATATGAAATGTAAGCACCTCCATGCCAAGGATATCTCTGGATTGGAGATTAGTCAGAATCTTGCACAACATAATTACCAAAAAGAGCTCCTTAATGTGCAAACAAAACATGGATGAATCCAGTCCATCTCTGACTCCTTCACTTCCTTTACTCTTCATCTCCATTTTCCACTCCATCTCTTCCCCACTCTGTCATGGTAGATGGATGAATAGTGGCGAAAAGGCAGAAGCGGGCTGACAGGCTCCTTAGCCGCATGGCTGGGTGTATAACTAGCAACATTAGTGAACACCTACACCCAAGGAGCCCATCAAAGACCAGGCTATTTAGTGTGGCGTCTAGGGAAACACACACACACACACACACACACACACACACACACACACACACACACACACACACACACACACACACACACACAGACACAGACCTGTGTGCCAAATGCTGGTACACACATGCTCATTTTATGTGCACATTGACATTGATGTACTCAAATATGTAAGCATGTATGTTGACACACTGATCAACACGGAAAGGTACCTACACACACGCACACACACACACACACACACACACACACACACACACACACACACACACACACACACACACACACACACACACACACACACACACACACACACACACACACACACACACACACAACTAAGGAAGTCAATAGTGCTGATTTTCCTTGTCAGCTCCTCGGCAGGCACTGGTTTAAAGAGACATCAATCTGTGATGTCAGCACTTACCTAATGAACCCTCTCAGATCGATGGAAGCACTGGTCCGCTACACAGCCTGCCCTCACTTCCTGGCCTGCTTTTATGTATACTCTGACTCTTTTGGGATCTATGCTGGGCCACAACATGTCCAGGTGTGTGTGTGTCAATGTGTGCAAGAAGCTGCCTGGATGAATGTGTGCTGATGTGCCCATTTCTTTTGCGTGTGTCCAATCTAATCTAAATGTTAAATCTAATAATGTGCTGAAGTGTGTGTGCCTCTGTGTGTATTGATGCACATGTATTTACCTACATGTGTGAGTGTTTGGATATGTACAGTGCATTGTAGGCCTAAATATGTTTGTGTAATACTAGTTGTGTATACGCAGCGTATCTATGGTAAGCATAATTATGTGTTGGTGTATGCGTAGGGTCTATTTCTGTAAGTGAAATGAAGGTCTTGAAGTGCACACGTGAACACCTGAGCATGTTTGTGCGTGTGTGTGCGAAGTGAATACATTTTTTAACAATGTGGTATTATACACATGTGCCACTCAAACAAAACAGCACCTGGCCTGTACCTGTAAACCTGTACTGATGTTCCTTCTTTTCAGTCTATAGCCTGACTGGGGATAGTGATGGCAATGGCTATGGAGCCAGCAGCAGCGTGAGATGCTTTGCAATTAGATTAGTTCCATTTCCTTTGATAGGCCTCACCCCGTCCCATCTTGCATGTGACACTTCAAATGCAGGAGCCTTCCTGCGCCACTTAATTGACCAGAATAAACATATTATATTGTGATAAGTGTCGCGATTGTAACAAATTGTACGGCGTGACTGACACAAATCATGGCATTAGCCTTGCCTCTCTTATCGGCGGCCTCCTTGTGCCTTTTCAATAAACAATCTAGTAGACGGAAAGAGAGAGGAAGGCAGAGCGAGGGAGAGAGGGAGGGATTGATGGTGGGTGAGGCGAACGGGAGCGCTGTGGCCGTGATCTAACGTTTACCCACTTAACCATTCAAAAAGTAATCTTCTTCCATCAGCGCCGAGTGAGGCGCTGCATGAGAAACATTATCTTTCCACAGGAGCTATCATTCACAGATGGCTTCCCCCTTCTCAGCAACCTGCCACCATGCATTTCCAGCACTAGCTATTGTGTGTGTGTGTTTTAGTGTGTATATGTCTATTATTATGGGCATGTGAATGGTCTGGGAAGTTCGGAGAAGAAAGGGAAGAAAACAAGAGGAAGAGGATATGTTTGTATATAGGATTTTGTGTGTGTTAATTTTTATTTGTATAGCTATGAGTGTATAGGTTTGAAGGGAGAGAGGGAACGGATGAAGAGAACTGCTGGAGGCATGGGGGGGGAGGGTGTGTGTGAGGGAGGCTGACGTGTTAATCAGTGAATCAGCGTCCATCCACTAATGTCTGCCAGTGTAAATAAGGCCCTCATCTCCTGCCGTCACATACGCTGCCTTTCCAGCCCATTAGGCCCGAGCTGGCTGGCTGAGGCGGCCCACCGCTCGCTGGAGACTCATTTACGTGTCTATAGGCATCTGTGGCTGGTGATAGGGAGCCCATGTGAAATTAATGGGACTATGGGTGCTGCCAGCCAGCCAGCCAGCCAGCTCTCCTGCGCCCACACACACACACACACACACACACACACACACACACACACACACACACACACACACGCACGCACACACACACACACACACACACACACACACACACACACACTCTTTACCCACACCAATCACCAGTATGTACGCTTGAATGCATGAGCTCACACACCTACATGTGCACGCACGCACACGATCACACACACACACACACACACACACACACAGAAAGTGGCACAGATGCACACACATGCAGTGTTTTTATGCATGCTGGGTAAACTAACCTTTGCAGTAAAGATTTAGCTGCTTTATTAGTTTAGGAAATGGCTGTAATTAAGGATAATTCATAATGGCTGCTTCTCCCCTCTCTGTGGTATTACTAAAAGGGGGCTGGCCTAATTTAGACTGCATGCGTTTGTGCACTAAGACAGTAAAATGGATGGGGTGGGGGAAATACATAAGCATGGAGAGCGATAGGGAGGCCTCTGCAAGGTTCAGATATACGGTTTGGTCAAAAGGCCAGCTGAGGGTTAATGCCTAATGGTCTTTAAACATCTTTTATAAAAATTAAACATTTTACACAGCAACATTTTAGTTGTCTGACAGATTCCTAAATTACCTTCATTCATGGGGAACATACGATGAATCTGAATATAAAATAGTAAAGGCAGGGCATTTCACCATCTCCAATAGGACGGTTATGGACTTTAAACTACAATGATACAAGAATTCACCTCAATTGATCTTGTGTAATCACAGATGTTACGACACTTCAGTCAGTCTCTAAACCCTGGCAAGACAGGGCCTTCCAATCCAAAACAATGAGACACTAATGTCTCAGTGCCAGGTGGCCGGGCAGCCAGGGCAGAGAAACGGGGGGCTGGGCATGTTCCCTCGGCTCCAGAGAAGAGGTGTGTGTCTGGGTTGAGCCCACCTCCTTTTCTCCTCCCCCACCGAAGGTGAGGCACGAAACCACAGGATAGGATCAATAAGTCCACAGATGCTGCCAGCTCCTTTCACTCATTACCACTGATGAATAATAGAGGACAGCCCCAACCTCCTCAAAATTATTGTCCTCTCTGAATGTGCACACATACAGTACAGAGACACAAATGAGAACACACAGGAAAAGTAGCTAACGCAGGAATATGAGGAGAGGAGTAAGATCAAGCTCAATCTCAGGCGTCATAAAAGCATTTTATCACCGACCGCCATCGTTCAAGGAACAACTACTGTTAGTGTTCCATCTAACAGGAGAGATGTGACGTGCTGAAGCATTTTGTACAACATGCTGAACTCACACAGCCCACAGAAAAAGGAAATGAGTCTTCTCACTCTCTCAATGTAAAAGAAAACAACAACCACCACAGTTCTGTAAGGCAGAAAATCCCACTTCTCAGTTTTGGTTTAACACCATCTTGTACAGTACACCTTTCACCTTCTTCAGTGCTAGAGGTATGAGTAGCAGTGAGGCATTGACCATCAGCCCTCAAGTTAAAGAAAAAAAAAACAACAGCAGCAGCTTAAAGCTACAACCAATCAATTATGGAGTAACAACCTGTCCAAAATGTGATTTCCACACTGTCCGCCGCATCTTTCACACCATTATCGATTACCTTCGCTTGTAACGTTTTCTGTTAATTCTGTTCACCCACACAAAATCTATATGTGTGCATTTCAAAGCAGGCATCTGAGCAGAGCAGAGGCTGCCTCAGCTCTGCAGGCCAGACAATCACTGTCAATCTACCTAATGACCAAGTGTCTGCTGATGCATGCTAGTGAAGTAGGGAGAGTCCCCGGGTGCAACTTGAAGCAGAATGGAGAGCATCCCAAGCTTCTCAAAGTGTTGAAAGGGCATAAACCCCTCTGCTGGAGCTTTCCCAATGCTTCACACTTTCCTCTGTAACTTTAGTTTGATCAAAGAGAATGGGGCCCTTAAGTAGAAGTAGTACAGATCAACTAGGGTTGGGGTGAGTTGCATAAGGATGCAGAGGGAAAGTTGAATGATAGAGTATTCTGTCAGAGCGGGATTCCTCGGCTGACGAAAGTGTGTTTTAACAATGTTAATCCTCACTGAAAGTCTAGGTTCAGTGAGGAAAGAGCAAAGGATGAGTGGAGAGCAGAAAGTTGCAAGACAAGGGGGCCTGATGTTCCTGTCGTAAAACCCTGCCCCCTCTTCATTCCTGTGAGCTTTATCGCAGAAGGCGGTAGCTCTGTCCGGTACATCAGCCAAAGGGTGTAGAAGATTGAATCAGACCTGCCGGTTCACTGGCCGTTTTAGCAGCAAAATAAATGGCAAGGCAAGTGCTGGGGGAAAGAGAGCGAGGGCAGCCCAAAGGTGTGACCCCACTGATGAGATGAGAGGCAGTCCAGACCTGCCAGACGCACTATTATGATCTGAGACAGAGATGGGAGATGGAGAGAGACAGAGGTAGAGATAGTGGGACCCGGTGTCACTTTATCAAATTCCTCCCTGGCACATGGTAACGGAGGTCAGGGGAAGAAAAGCATGGGGGCAGAGTGTAAAGCTGAGTGAAAACACAGTGCTGCTCTAATACCTTTCATAAAGAGAAAAGCCTCCTCATCCGCCAGCCATGATTAAATATAACCTGAGTGCTGAGAAACTAACCCTCCCTCCCTCCCCCGCAGTTACCCCGCCCAGGCCTAACTTTGTGTGTGCATGTGAGTGCGTGTGTACACTCATGGGGTGAGGAGGGTAAAAGCAATTTGTGGAGAACTTGTTGGGTGAGTGGAGTGTGGTTTTCGTGTCACCGGGGATGGAGTGGAGGGAGAAGTGGGTGCTGGATGTGCACATCCTGGCCTGCAGCTCTCGGTGACACACTCCGGGCAACAGTTAATGTGTTAGACTGCTGGTCGCCTGAAATTAATGCTGTCATCAGCAGCTGGTAGGAGGAGAGTTAGAGTGAGACAATATAACTTCCGCAGAACAGCGGCCATTGTGGTCAGAAGCGGCAAATAAAAAAGGATAATGGCGTGCACTTACCCTTCACTTTCAAGATTCTCTTGAGTCCGTTGCTTTAAGACAACATTAGCTGACCTGAGGCCCGTTTCACCGATTGTTTAAGATGAAAGCTGCGATATGCAACATGATATAATTTCCTCTCCTGTTAATTTTGACATGTTTCTCTAATCAAAACTAATTTGCCACCTTTGCAAGAGCATGTGAGTGCCCTGCACAATTGCAACTGAATTTGTGATCAACAATCATTTGAGACATGTTACATTGCCACCATTTGCATCTGTATGTAAATAATAGCCCCTGGATGAGAGCAAGTAGAAGGCCCACAAGCAGGGAACAAGAAACACGTCTCTTGTGAGGTCGGGTGTGTTTACCTTGTGCTTTACTTTTGTCATAAAATGATTGAAATGTTTATCTGTCACAAGCTAAAATATTATTATTATAACAGTAGCACAGGTATATATATATATATATATATATATATATATATATATATATATATATATATATATATATATATATAAAAAAGAAAAGCTAGCATAACCCACCACGGGCTACTGGTCATACCAGACCAAGTAAGTCTGTAGCAGAGTGTTTTAATTCAATATAGGTGCATATATTTGCTTATGAATTCAACAAAAGCAATATTGTGTTATTTCTGCTTTTTATTACATGGCCTGGCTTTCAAGACTGGGTGACAAGTGACACAGGGCACAATGTTTATATAGGGACAGTCTAAAAAAAAACATACAACTCAGACCCCACCACTGAAATACATGTTTGCACATGAATAATTATGAATTTTGTTCTTTTGTGCAATGCAGCAAAAGAAGAGCTTGCAAATATACAAAAGGAAGACTACACTATTGACACTTGGATGTGAGAAGCCAATATAAACAATAACCTTATTTTATATATGCCTATGTGGTCCTCAGAGATGGAGAGAAATTGGGCCATCAGTGTCACTCAGAGCCCCAGTGTGGAGGCTTGTTTTCTTGATCTAATAGACGGTAATGATCCAGAGAGCAGGGCTAGGCTTCCTCTACCACGGAGCAGGCCTCCGGGGGCTACTCCACCCCTGACAGCGGCAGTGGTCGTGGCAGTGCAATAAGAATAAACACATGCAGGCGGGGAGTCTATTTGGCTGAGAGTGATGGCTAGCTTGTTGCTTATCCCAGCCCAATAAATCTCCATACAGGGCCAAGAGATGAGCGGTGCTTATCTCATCAGCCTCGCGAATGATGCCTCTGACCGAGTGCCGCCGCTCAGACCCCTGATTTATCATGAACAGGGGAGGTGAGAAGTTCTTTACCGTAGTAACGCTAAAATAGAGAGAGAGAGCGGATGGGAGAGGGATACAGCGGGAGATGCAAAGAAAGGGAGGGAGGGAGAAAATGAAATAAAAAGGGGGAGAAAAGTAGACATATTGAAAAGCAGAGGGCAAAGGCAGATAATGCAGAAATATAGAGAGCAAACAGAAAGGTTTTCAAGGGAAAACATGGAGGCTTTGGCGTGAGGCGACGCAATAAACTAAAAATAAAAACTCCCCAACCTGAGGAGGAGGAGAGTGGGGTGTGGGGTGTGGGGGTAAATGTCACCATCTCCATGTCAGGGGGTGGCGGTGAGGGGAATTGCACTTGACGGCTGGATTCTGTGGGATTCAGCAGTTTTTAGAAAGGGACACCGTACTGTTATATTTGAAGGGAGCCAAATGCTCTCGGTCTTATAGGAAAACATGCCCTGACTGGGCTGGCCCGTAGCACACATACTGTACAGTGTTCTCAAGGGCTGCTCATTACAAGAAAATGTCTTGTGTTAAGTGAAGCTGGTTTGTTAACAATAACTGTGTAACTTATATATACATTAAATGCTGCTATATATAAATTCATTTTTAGTATTTGGGATTTAAGATCATGGAGGCCATCTGACAATAACACACAGATTGAGCATCACCATTGTAGCCTCCTTAATATCTTAATGCAGCCTCCACAAACATGAGTTTCACTATGACAAAACTTTAACACCAGAGACCACACTGTGCCCCCATCTGCCCACCAGCTCCCCAATGTGATGAATACTTTGGCCCGGTAACACCAGCAGATGAACCCAATAAGTGGGTTTTTAGCAGTGTGATAGCCGAGGGCCAGACGATAAAGAAGAGCGTGCACGTGTCAGTGGTCGGAGTTGGCAGTGGTGGCAGAGGTGTTGGTTTAGGGTGGGAGGAACAATAAAGAGGAGCGAGAGGGACTGGGTGATTTATGTCAGTGTGATTGTCAATCATGGGTGGTGGGGAGAAGGCGAAAGTCAAAGACCGCAAACCAGAGGGGCGGCCTGTGTACCGCTCGCTCCCTCTCTCTCTCCATCTTGTGGCCATATGAATTAGTGTGGTGAGAGGATAAAATGAAGAAGGTGGGAGGGGAGGATGGGGAGTGACGGGAAACAGACGGGTATAATATTCTCATCACTCTTCACTCCGCAGTCGTTGGTGAGGAGCGTGGCCCAGGGCACTCGGCGGCCCAGCCAGCCGCCTCGCAGACCCTGCAAATATTCCTAAACCTCAATTTTTCATATTTCCCTGTATGCATAAGGAGATGAAAAATCATCCGATCATTTGTATTGTCTGACTGAGGTTATACACAAATATTAGTTTATCTACCGCACCTAAGATTGCCTCCCTAAGCAAGACGGATTGGTCTTTTTGAGAGGGCAATATTCCCCGGGAACATATTCAGTCCATCTTTTATGTGCTGCAATTCACAGAGCAGCAGGTATGAGTTCCATCTCCAGACAGGCTCGATAAAGCTAAACACCCAGTAGAGACACCGCTTATTATACACAATACGCTTTAATTGCTCGACAATTTGCAGCCGGGTAAAATTTATAGTTTTCGAAAACTGATCATGCAAAGAGGCTTGACACCTCATATTCATATTCATTCTCTTCACATTTACTGAACACCAACCTAAAATGATTATTAAAGCAAAACAAGCAAAGGAATCAATTTGACTTGAGAGGGGGGGGGGGAAGAGGAGAAAAACTCTTCAAATCACGGTCTCAATTGATTTCCATTACCTCTTCTGTGAACTACCAAGTGTCTGGTCCTCTGCTCCGAGAGAGTGAGAAATGGGAGAAAGTAAGAAAAATGAGAGGAGAAGGGGGTGTTAAGAAGAGTTCTGGGTCAGAAATCACTGGGTGATTATTTACCACTCAGCCATGTGTAAAACTCATTAGACAATGCGTAATGCCTTTAATCAAATCAATGGCACAAGCAACTCCAAACTGATAGCTCCCATCAAAACTTCCATAAAGCATTGCAAATTTCTCATTGACTACAAATAAGTGAAGACAGGGGAATTATCCCCAAAATGGGCCTTATTGTTCTATGTCTTCAAATCAATACTGTAGTGGGAAATAAATAAACAGATAAATAACAAAAGTTAAGTGCGAGAACAATGTGAAAAGAGGACTAAGGGGGTGATAGAGAGAGAGAGAGCGAGCGAGAGAAAGAATGAGCGTCTCCTTTAATATAAAAGGTTTTCTGATCAGTAAGATAGAACATTGCAGGTAAAATTGATAAAACTGCTCTGTAAAATCAATTACGACGTAAAAAAAAAAGGTTACAATGTGTAGTACAGCCAAACATTGTCATTGTCGTTTCTGAAAAAAAATTAAACTGGGTAAAAATACAATACTGTACGGTGAAACTGTACGATGAAGACGGGCAACGGGTAACGCTCTTCTAACCTTCTCTTTTCTCTGCTCATCTCCAGCGAGCTTTGAGGTGGTGACAGACTAGGAAGTGGTTGGGCAGTTGGGAGTTGTGGGTAATTAGGCGGCTGGAGGTACAGATGTTGAGCTGTGGAGGACCCTTACCGGGACACTGAGAAGCACTGGAGCATAAATAACCCTGCATCTGCCTCCCTCTGCCAGCTCTAAGTACCTTTCTTTGTTAGGGTATGGGTCTTCATTTTTTTTTTACTGTTGACAGGCAATGTTATTTCAGTTATTTGGTGGCATCTGGTTAGGCTGGGTGTGAGAGAAAGGGAGAAAAAAAAAAACTGCTAACACACACACACACACACACACACACACACACACACACACACAGGACGCACTTTAATTAATTGCGGGGAGATTACATGGTCTTCCAACCGTGTAGTTTGTCATCAGAGCCCATTACACACTTCTATTAGATGTTTCTTCACAGTGTCAAGTGTAATTTGAAGGAGAGTCTTGGTGGAGGATCTCTAAGTACAGTGAGAGGCCTAATCGGGGCGACTAAGGTTCATCTCGACTGAGGCAAAAATAACAAACTCTGCCACACCTCAATTAGCAGAAAGCAATGTGTAAACAAATAAGTCCTATTGGAGCAGTGCCTATTTCATGGTGTGTCACTCACACATGGTGGTGATACGGGGCTGCGGTTGTCTCCAGGCCTGGCGCTGGTCTGTCTCTGTTGCCCTAGTGCCATTGCTCTTCATTTCAGTGGGAGAAGCTTTATTTTCATTGCCAAGCAATGAAGTGTCTTTGTATGACTGCGGAGCACACCACAATCAATCTTACACCAGCGGAGTTAACAGGACAGAAACCAATGCAGCCGTTACTCGGCACAGAACATTACCAGTGTATGGAATCATTATTCATCAGAGGCTCCATTAGACACCGCTCACTACGTGGCCACAGGATACTACTGTATACACTGCAGTGGCAACACCAGAAAACTCACAGTTCATGTTTGTTTCTTTTGTTAAATCAAGGGTTTGTACAATCCCTAAGCAAAATTCAGGACTCCATGCTATAACAAACCATTTAACAATGTATATTTTTTAAATGCAAGAAGCCAATTTAAAAGTAAAATTGACGTACTTGCAATTTTCTTTTAATTAGATGGCAACCATATCATGTGGTTCCTTGTTTACTTTACTAAAATTCCCCAGAATACTGTCACCGTTTTGCAGTCGCATTCCTGTGTCCCATGCCTTGTACCCACAAAGAAATGTGTACTCTATGACAGACTGTGTGCCTTCCTGTGCTGCCACCACAGTTGGTAAAGTAACTAATGACACAGCAGTTAATGGTCAACATTAGGGAAGAAGGAATAATAGACTATAATACATACATCAGCCTCATAACCCCAGCTCTAATTGGCCACACATACTCTGTAAACCGGGAGGAACGCACATGACTTCAGTCGCAACGTCACATACGAGATTTTACAACATCAGACAGTTAAAAGTGGTGCGGAGACAGAAAGGGAGAGCTGGTTGCTGAGCAGAACCAAGGTGGCAGCACACAACACATGAGAAGTCCCTTATACGCCTGTCTGCTTCTTCTTCCTCCTCGCTGTCACCGCTGCAACCGTAACCATCCCCTGCCATCACTGCCAACGGGGCCTGGGACAGCTGCTCACCAGAACAAACCCGACACACACACACACACACACACACACACACACACACACACACACACACACACACACACACACAGCACAACCTACAACTACAACCAGGCACTGGGACCCATGGTAATTGGGCTTTCTTACTCCAGCAGCCAACAACAAGCAATGGCACATTCCTGTCTTGCCACAATGGCAGTTAAAAAAATGGCATAATAAAAGACAGCACAAACAAACATCCTAGGGGACCCCGGCCGCATCATTCAGATGATTGCAAACCCGGCGATAAACACCATCTCGGGAACATACGACCAGAACATGGTCAGGAAAACAGGAAGCACTGCCGCGTACAGGAAGTAACACGCGCCCTCTCATCTCGATCGTCTCCCTCAATAACGCGTGGGGGAAATAAAAAAATAAAAGCTAATGAGAACAGCAAAGACATAGGTATGGCTGTTTACAAGTGTCTGCCTTCAATTTAAGAGGGAACTGAAATGGAAATTGAGGACAAACAATCAATGCCTCATTATAATCTCACATCATGTACACAGGCTTGTTTTTATACCCCTGTCAGTTTATTGTGAGAGACTAATTTTGGCTTGTGTTTGTTATTCTACCGCTATTACAGGCTGATGTGTCCTCATTCTTAATTTCTGTCCCAGTTATTTATTTTTTTTTTGTTGCTTTCTTGTTTATATTCTGCTCAAATGTTTCCCGTCATACTTTGAATCTACTTTGCAGCTTCAGCAGGATCCATGCGAGTCCTCCAACAGTGAAAAAGTTAAGTGGATGACATACCTCTCTCATGCTTTATCTCCAACATTATCATTTTATTCTCATTTTCTTTCCTAGGCAACGGGAGTGTTGATGTCTGCTAACTCAACTCCTACTCTCAGTCAAACCTGCAATTACTGCCGTGTCTATCTCTACCTTAAACATTGCTTAACAAGAAAAATATGCCAATATGCTGCAAACGCTTTCATTTGGGCTCTGAAATTAAACAAACTGCTAGGAGCCATGTTGTAAATTACCCTGAAGAATGTGCAACTGGGCGCAGACACAAAGAGCACATCACGTAGACTCCCTTAATGGCAGAGCACTTATAATTTGTAACGTTTTAGAGATATTTATTATTTTTCAACCTGTTCTTTTGTCCCAGTGGCCCTCTCTGGCCTCAGGGTTGAGCTCTTATCTGATTAGTGTTTCATGTCAGAGATTTGTCACAAAGCCATAACATACACTTTGGTGTTCCAAAGGAGCAGAGGCCCTTCCTTGGCATGTGAAGACATGGCCACATATAGCCGCTAACATGCAGAGGAGCTCAACTGTTTAGCGTCTGTCTGTCTCTCAGTGGCACAGTAGAATGACAACATTAATAGTGCTCTACATGCTGTATGTGAATGTGCGTCTTTTCTTATCTGCTTTTTATTCTATATTTTATTTATTAACTTTCCTTTTTGGCTATTCGGTTTTTAAGTTACTAGCCAATGTTTACTAACTAAAACAGTATAGGTTATTGCAACCATCCTTTCACAGTTTATACAAATGCATTTTAAAAATGTATTATTTATTTTTATTTTCATTTCATTCATCAGTTTTCTTGTGCTAAAGAAAAAGTAGCTGCAGGTGTGATGTAGATCATGTAGATGTGTAGATGGAATGAAACTTTGACTGAGAAAAAATATAGAGTCTCATTACGCACAGACAACTGAAACACATTTCCAATATGTACAAAAACACCTGGCAGCATTTTTGCACCATGCCATTCCTCCAATTTCTATTCCCTACACCTCTGATGTACGCTGCACATAACTGAAGAGCAGGTGTGCTTGGACACAGCTTGAGCACATGGTCTGGCACTTTGGGATGGACACTGCAATTAGACTAAGCCCCTGCTAGGTTGGCCAGTAACTTGACAACACTATTTGCCACAATTAATTTCAACCCACATTTGGTGAGTTGGTGGGTGTTCACTTAAAGTCCAGTGCACTCATGACCACTAGCACCTGAGGGCAGGACTGGGCCCGAAACACACCTTAATACCTGGCTCAGTGTCCCGCCCGAGGCTGCTGTCAGAGCATGACTGATCAGACACACCTGATGGCTCTATCTCTAACAAGCATCTCTGAATCCTCATCAGAGCACTTACTGAATTGTGATTAATTCCCTCCAACACTGCTGACAGACAAGGTGCTTCATCTGTTCACATGCCTGGCTGGGCCCCGAGCTAAAACAGACTGGAGCAGAATGGAGCGATACAGACAGAGAGAAAAAGAAGGTGTAATGCAGTTTAGCTGCTGGTAAAACAAACAATATTGAGAGCAGTGCACTGTAAAGGAGGAAGAACAAAGAGAGTGAGTGATCTATTGGCAAACCTTTCATTTAACAAAGGGAGTACTGTGAGACCAGTAGAGGAGAGCGAAAGCGCAAGAGAGAAAGAAAGATGAAGCGGTGAAGAAGAGTACCAAGAACAGAGCAGGAGGCAGAATAAAGAAAATGGCAGGCAAAAAACAAAGGGATTACTGGAGAGACATGACGAGACGGGGAGATGTTCGTTATGCGTTAAGCGAGGGAGACAAAGACGATCAGCTTCTGACACCTTTACACTTTAATTGCCAATATAAGAAATTAGTGCAGGGTCTTTGTGTTTTCTCTTGAGAAAGAGGGGCTAGACAATAAGCAGTCACAGGCAAAAACACGCATATCATGGGGAAGACATGTGATGGGATGTCAAAGTGGAAGCCTCTATATGAAGCCTTATGCACCATACGCACCGTCTACGTTTGGGTATTGTCAGAGAGCAACCACCCCCCGTCAAACCTCCGCAGACTGGCAGAAGCCATAAATGCAAATCCATTATTATCCGTGACATTTACTATCATCTGTTTTGAAAAACTACAAAATAAAACAGAGGAAGACCTTCCACTCTACAGTGAGTGTGACATCAGCCCACTCCATCAAATCTGCATGGATTTCAAATAGCACTTCCTGCAGCGTTAAATATCAGGATCAACATAACGGGGTAGTGCTTCCTAATTGTTTCCAGGTAGTGACGTGCATGTTGTGCTCGATTTAAAGGAGGGATGTTGGGAGCTATCTGCACGTTTGGTGGTTGGTCTCCAAGGCTGAAATAGAGTAAAGCCGAATCAATGCTAGCTTTACCCCTGTCATCACTGATATCATAAGAAAGTGCTAATTAACTTACTGCAACCCCTGGAACAGCTCTGACCAGAGGGCTAATGTAGCCTAATTGCGTGTGGGGCCCTGTGCTTACTTCCCCAGGACTTTCTCCCCTCCCAGTCAGAGTTAATCGATTGTAAACTGCAGCTGGGGTCACGGCAGCCCACAACTTCCACTGCTGACCCTTCCACACCCCCGGGCAGGACCTTAATGGAGCCATGCTCCCCAGGAATCAATACTCAAACTGGGCATGGATCACTATATGAGCCCCCTCCTGATGGGATCTGACAATAGGGCTGGGCTTTGAATGTCTAAATACAAGAAGCAGTTACTACAATGTATTGATGATTTATGATTCCATTTGGTCCTTTTTGCAATCCAGGAGCTTCCTCCAACTTGTGTCTTGATACGGCGCGTGCAGAGGAACATATGTCAGCTACAGGCCGATTTGGTCTATCGAGACGCCTAAGCCCATGCGCTGAGTGGGGAATGACCTAAATGACAACAGCAGCAATAACCAATAAGGAAACCACATTAATTCCTCCTCACCTTGGGAGGACCTGTTTGAGTGGCTGTGTCCCGTTAAGATTAATTCCCGCCTAATACTAATTGGTCCTTCGGCTGGGAGGGCCCTGGGGGAACGGTTCCCTTTGGTCCACTCTCGCTGGGGCTCGCCACCATTGGAGGGGTGCTGATGAGCTGGCGTTTTTATCAGCCACAGCATTCCGCCAGAGCTCCCCCAGGGCTCTGCACAAGCTATAATTAAGTCTCACACAATCCATAATTGCTGTGTTTACAATTACTGTAGAGGAGGAACACAGAGGCAAAGCAAGAAAAAGATAGGAGAGTGTGCACAAGGAAATGGAATAAAAGAGGAAAAAAGAAAGGACGGAACTGAGAAAAGAGCTAGCTTTGCCCTACATTAAAAGGTGCAAAATTCATATTAAAATCTCTTTTCTTTTTCAGCTGCCCCATCTCCCTTCACTTTGCCTTAATAAGCTCTCAGGGCTGTTTGGCAGGGGTAAAGCCCATCACTTATTTATTTTTCCAAGATAGCCCTATTAATTTCCAGGCCTGGAGTGCTCCGGCAGACAGAGATGTGGACTGGATCTGCAGTCCCTCGGGTGCTCCTCGAGGAAGAGCCGTAAATGACCCAAATAAAGGGTACTTTTGAAGGCTGCGGAGAGGCGCCGGCACCATTAAAACTAAATGAAGTGTTTATTAGCCATGCCGACAGCACTCTAAACACTGCCAGATCAAGGGCAGTTACAGTTAATGTGTCTCTCCAAAGCATTCGCTGTTTGTTTAGCCTCGCCAATGGGCCTGAAAGAACCAAAGGACAGACTTTTTCATGCTATTTTTCATGCATTTCTCTCGCCAAGCCTCTCCCTTCCTCACACCTGATCTTCCCTCGTCTTCTTTTTTTATCTCTCACTTTTGTCCCATCACCCACCACCAAGCTCGCTTTCCTGTCTTTCCAGCGGGAGAAAGCCCATGTGGTTTCCTCTTGGATCTGGAAGCCACACAGCGAGGTTAATGTAAGGGAGGTGTGACAGCAGCAAAGCACACCCATAGAAGGTAGAATAAAAACAGTAAGACGTTGTGTGTGTCTCTGTGGAAAGGGGGCCCGTAACACTCTGTGTAATGTCTGTGGCTGGGCAGGAGACTCTCTGATGGGGGACCAAATGCTGCTTTTAAGGCTCTGATTGCTCGGCATTCTGAAATTCCCCTTAAAAGTTTCCCTTCCCTCTAATTAAATTCTTCGTTTCATTTCAGCTTTAAGACAAACTGCCAGGGAAGCTTTTGGAGAAGGCAAAAAAAGGAGAAGCTGGGCTCAATTTCACTTTATTTATTTTTTTTATAAGGTTTGAGTTTGTAATGAAAAAAATGTGCCGAAATTGGATAAAATGGGGAATAAACTGTCCATTTATCTTCTTTATATTTTCCCTCTAATAGGCAGAGTTATTACGCACATGACATAAAACAGACATTTACATTTACAGAAACACATTTCATAGCAAATACTCTACCTGAAATGGCTCTGTGGCAGTTTTGATGATGCATAAAAATCAGCTGGTGAGTGTTATTTTCTCATTTACTCATATTTAACATTTTAATGTGGTATTATTTCCAAGCTCTTGTATATTTTCCTCCTCAACAATACCATGTGTGAGTGAGAATAATGACACTCATTTAGAGCTGAATTAAAAGTTCAAACAATGAAAGCTCTGAACTTTCATATGCCACCTCAAAACACATTTTTTTCTTTCACACAGATCTCTAATTATTTTTTATAACCTCAAGCAGTGTACAGTAATATCATGGCTTCCTGTTCTAACTTGCCTGTCTATGGCTGACACCATTTAAAGCAACCCTCCAACCTTTGTGCCCCCACCTCTCCTTAACACTTCACTTCTTAAAAATGAGCTGAGTTGAAGACTCAACAGCAGTCGCAAATTAAGTTTGTCTGTAAATTGCAGTAGTTTCGTATGAAGATTGATGTTGGACACAGAATACTTCTGAAGTCAGAGGCTGAAATTGCAATCCAGAGTGATTATCCTTGCCCATTAATAGCAGCAGATAGCATGTCACAATCAGGGATGTGCATAATTAATCAGTGGTTACTCTTTGCACCCCCTCCTCTCTCTCCTCTTACCCCTTTTCCTCTGGGCTATTTCCAATGTAAAACAGGGTTACGGACAATTCCCAGCAGTGTAACTAAATGCACCGCCCAAAGCTTACAAGATGACGTGAGTCCTGCTATTGACAAAACATCACTGACTAGTAATGAACACAGTGAGCCATCTTACTAATTCCATATTCCTTCATTTATCATCCCTACATATTATCACACACCTTTGTATAAGTATATTAGAAAAAAAAAACACACTCGCTTCCACTTGAGCACAGTTTCCAAGAAGACATTATTAATGTTTTCTCCCTTTGTTGATGTTTGTGTGCCCTTTTTTAATGAGAAGAGCCTGATTTTGTAATCCAGCATTATTTTTCTCATTTTCTTTTTGATATCAAAATAAAGCCCTTCAGGCAAGGCAAAAGACGGGGAAGAAATTCACACAAATTCAGCTCCCTTTTATATTTTTTTTATATCTTCACCTGTCCTGGTCTAACACACTGTTTGTAGATCACTATCAAAGCTTTCCTCTTTCTTTATTTGACCTTCCTCCCCAGAAGAAAACCTCAGGCTGATTCCCTTTGCAAACAAAACAACACTGTCAAACCTAAAGCCTGCTGACTTTCAAACTTTCCCTCAGCATACACAAGACTTCCTGCTCACCAGTCCTCTGGAGAACCAGGCCTTCCATCAATGCCAAGCCCAAACCGTGGAGCTCCAGCTCAGTCACTGTGATTTATATAAGTTATTACAGCCCATTACAGAACAAAAACAGGACAAAAACCCACTTCACAACAGAAGCCGGGCCAAACAATGGGACCACAGTGGTGAGCGCTGGCGTACGGGCGGCTGAAGTCCAGCACATGCCTGAGCCGCCACTCACCACACATTGTCTTTAATCTAATTCTACACATGGTTTCGTTTCAATCCGAATCAAAAGCTCCCATGTTAACAAACCATAACAGATCTCCCTTAATCCGCCTGGCAACAAAAGATGGATGCAAGAGACATTCTGCCTCTCCGTCCCCTGAAATCACACCTCATTTGCATACAAAACACTTGCTGGAGGTAAGGGCATATATTAAAGCCATTATTTTGCGTTGTTCTCATTGAAGGCAAAAAAAAAAAAGTTTGCATAATTGTGTTTAGCATTATGTGGGATGGAGGCTTAGCTATCCAAGAGCAACATAGCAAATCCTTCCTGTTGCTGCTGGCCATCCATACGCCTGCGTTCTCTCGATAATGCGGGAGTAGACAAATAGGGACATGTCTCTCTTGCAATAACCAAATTGGAGACACCACCGCTTCAAAGGCTTGCACGCCGTAATGTTTCTATGCATGACCTTCTTTAAGAGTGTGTCCTCCATGCAACAATTGCATAGGAAGCCTCATGAAAACTCTACTTTACGTGAGATACATTCTCTAGAAGTGGAGCACAAAGGAAATGGCATGACGTATTGTTGTATACATTTCAGCTGAAACTGAAATAGTCAGTAAATACAGGAATAACCATTACGTATGAGTCACCGTAGTCATTTGTCCACAGAGCGTCCGCGTTCTATTGTGCATGAGCATGTACGACACCGTGTTAATGTTTCCCAAAAGTTCAAACAAACATCAACAAGAACAAAGACATATGTCCACTTCTTCCTTATGCCAAACGTGGGTGCCACTCCTGTGATTGACAGACTGATGAAGATATGTGCCCAACTGATGCCTTTTAAGAAAACCATGTGGGGAGGAGGGGATGGATTCAAAGTCTTACAATCAGAGTGTGACAGCAGGCCTCAAGAATGTTTGCTGTTTCCAAACCCACAGCCAAGGGAATTAGTCAGTGCTAATGTGGCTACTTTGCTAGATCAAACGGTGGAGAGGTTAGTCACTGGCAACAGGACTTGGAAGTAAGCATCATGTCGGTGCAGGAGGTCTGATTTGCACAATCTTCATACTCCAACGCAAACAGTAATGATGAGAACCTGACTTGTACATCTGTTCATGACAGCCACCTCGGGCGAAATATGCAAGGGCTGAATCAAAACATAATTCATTATGTTGAAATTATGCTTTTTTTTATTTTTACAACCCCTCCCCCTCTCCTTTCTCACACATACCCACACACACACACACACACCTTTTTTTCCTAGGTGATGTGACGTTTGTGTTGATCTCTATCATTGGGATACGCAGTAACTCACCCTGCCTGACTTGCTCGGCCCTGTTCTCCCCTGGGTGCCTCAAGGGGTTTTACCGCACACCTGTGTGTTGAACAGGACTTGAGCTGTCCTGAGCAGCAGTTTTCAATGTTGTCCCTGCCTCCTGGTGGCTCGGAACAGCAGCACTACGCATGGAATAACATAAGCCTGTGCTCTCTTCAAACGCAAACATGAAGGCCTCGGTGGATGCTTTTATCATGTTGCACATTAGCCCTGCCTCTTTCATACATGTGAGTGCATTCCCTCAAAGATGTGCTCATATCATACGTGTGCAGCCCTGTGATCTGCATAGAAGTGTGCACACACACACACACACACACACAAAAACACATACACATTAGCATGTTGTCATGGGTGTGTGAGCGGCAGCTGGGTGTAAATTGCACACGGGTCTAGCGTAATGAGGACTGATGGCTTATGCCTGCTGTATATTCCAGGAGGGTGTCTTCTGACAGCTTTGGGAGCCGATAAAGTAATAACTAATAATGTGCAGATAGCAGCGCCACAGTGTGACAACTATGCTAACGCTGAGAAAGTGTGAGGTTGTGTGTGAGTGAGAGAGAGAGAGAGAGAGAGAGGATGGAGGGATGAGAGAGGGAGGGAGCCTGTGCTATGGGGGCTTCCTTTCAAGTTTCAAACACAACCTCCGGTGATGGTTTCAAACCTAATTCACTACCTCCAATAAACACACAGGCAGAAAGAGAATACATAAACTGCTTAACAATCACACTCACTTTGAAAAAAAAAGAGAAGAGAACAGAAGGGGAAAAAAGGGAAGGTATCCATCCGGCATTGCTTTTTTATAATCCGTCAAAACTATAAACAGAAATTGAAATAAGAACTGCTAAGATAGGTGTGTAAGAGAAGCACCAGGGACAGAGGAGAGTGCTCGCTCTCCCTCTCTCTTCCTGCAGAAGCGAGTGATCCTCCTCAGGTTCTTACCACATGGAGACTCCTCCATAAATCATAGTCCCCACTGCAAGAAGACTGAAGAGTGTCTGGCAGTGACAGAAGACTCTGTGCATACTGCTCTCCGTCTCTTCTTTTTCTCCATCCTCTCTTCCACTACAGCTTTTCAGGAGTCAAAGCCAGTGTCTTACTGACAGGGCCTTGTGACTCAGTAGTGCAGAACAGACAACCTCCACAGAGCAAATACAGTAGGGTTGTGTGAACAATGGAGGAAGAGTTTTGGAGAGCCATGGGGTAAGCAGGAGTTGTGATCAGCTGCCATACTGTAGCAACCACATCATTCCACAAAACGCACTCGCAATCAGAACCATTTGTGTTAAGTCAATTGTACACGTGTTTCCCATGATATGTAATCATTCACAGTGAAAAGGATTACCCTAAAGATGTGTTCAGACTGAAGGCAAGGCAAGGTTTTTGTTGCATGCAAAGTTGATGGAAAGATTTGAACGAATATAAACATGCATGGGTTTGCTCTAGGTGGTGTTAATCAATTTAAAGACACGTCTGTTCAGGTTAAGAATGTTTCAATGAGGGCCAATCCCAAAATTATCCCAAAACTGTATGACTCCACTTCATGACATACACCACCGAGAGGGAAATGGAGAGTGTGGAGAAAGAATACGACACACATCTGGAGGTCCTGGTAAGTTTGAAAGTCAGGGCTTTAGTACATATTCTGTACAGAGGGATAATGAAAAGGCACACGGTCAGTGCGTTCTGCAAGATAAGTACTGTACTGCTGATATCTGTATTGTCACTGACTCCAATAGTCTAGTCATTTGTATCATTATTCATATTAAAAAGTTTGTAACGTGGGCGAGCTGAAGACAGAACAAGTTAAACACTTATCTAAATTGGCCTCAGCCTTAATGACAGTATGGGAAACAACTTTTATAGTAAGAGGACACTCCCACTATTCCTTTTTTATCTTTTACAGTACAATCTCTAGGGGCCCTATTTTAACGATCTAAGCGTGCGGCGTGAAGCGCATGGTGCAGGTGCGTTTAGGGCACGTCTCTTTTGCTAGTTTGACGAGGTGAAAAAGGGTCCGTGCGTCGGGCACATGGTTCAAAAGGGTGTGTTTTTGGCATAACATGCAATAAACCAATCAGAGTGTCATCTCCCATTCCCTTTAAAAGCCAGGTGCGTTTGTACCTTGCTATTATGATGGCGGATTTGCGCTGTCATATTTTTATTTGTAATCTTTTGCATGTTTGTGTGCGCTGCGCTTCCTGTGTGTGTGTGTGTGTGTGTGTGTGTGTGTGTGTGTGTGTGTGTGTGTAACAAGCATAGCGTGTGTGCGCTGTGCATAAGCCTAGGCGCATTTTACTAATTTGCTGTTAAAATAAAAATGAAATGCTGCGCTACTGACTTTAGACCAGGTTTTAGTTGGTCAATGGCGCGATCACTTCCTGCTGCCTCAAGACAGCAATACGCCAGGAGAGCACATGAACACACCTCCCTGTAAGACCAGCACGCCCATGGGCGCAAAGATGGGCCCAGCCGCATTTGCTATTTAAACGACGTGGGTGCTGGACGGGAAATTGACAACTGCGTCGGTCTTAAACTAGCAAAGACACTTGCGTCGGGCTTTGCGCTGCGCTGCACTGGGTGCGAGATAGGGCCCCTAGTCTCCAAAAACACCTGAAACACCATTAGTATCTCCCTGCTGTGGGACATTAATTGTACAATCAGCAGTGGACAGTACATATGCTCTATATACACATATTCCACTTAAGTTCACATAGCATGTCAGCCTACCACGGCTCTGACTCACAGTTACTGTCTGCAGCTGAAGAGGAAAATCTCTCCACCAATATGAGATGAAACTAAGTATTCTAGCACCATGCATGCAGTCCACGCGAGCTGTCAGGCCAGATTTTGGCCCTGGTGTTAATGTATTTATTTACAGATCTCTGCGGAACAGTGCAGCTGCACAATCAACTTTGATCAAGTTCGGTTGTAAAAGAGAAGAGACGTGACAGGAGGTGGAGGGAACGACAGAGTGGTAGAAAAAGAAAAGGGGAAAAAGAGAGAACGAAGGAGTGTGGTTATGTTTCAAGAGGTAAACCACAGGTTGGGTCTGGTGTAGCAGGACTGATCCGTCTTTTCCCTCAGTGTGATTGGGTCTCTCATTAGGAGCCAGGCCCTGAAACCGGAGCCCAGCCTAATGCCTTGCCATGTTTAGAGAAGCACAGAAACCATTTGGCTATAATAGCAACCTTTTCAAAAACAAACCTCTAAAATGAAAGGCGGCCAGACTTGCAAAAACCGACACACGATTATTTTGAAAAGGAGGCAGGGGAGACATGACCATGAAAAATCGTAAACTGCAATTGAAAATAAAGCCAGGCGCGCTGCATACACCACCCACTCCCCTGCCATTTTTCCCATTTCCCTCTCCACCTCTCTTCTTTTCCACGGCTGTTCATCTGTGCGTCTTCTGTGTGTTTCGCTCACCTTCACCCTCACCATGAAATGTGTCAAAGGGTTAACTCACACACAACACCAGGCCTTCATTCCACACTGATGCTGTCACACGATAAGCTGTTCTCTCTGTCACTTATCAGTAATTTACTGCTACTTCTTTTCCCCCTTCTGTCTCTCTCTCCTTCACGCAAAATGAGCTTGTTTCGCCTGAAGCCATTCAACTGCCGTGGAAGACAAGCACGTATCCTAACTTTCTGACTCTGACACAAGGTTTACTGACACCAACAAGCGTTACCTAGGAATTTTCCATATGAACACAGTAAAGATGACCAGTCAAAAGCACTGACGTCTTCGTGCCTTGACTTGCACCAATCACCCTAATGAGCATTAAGCTGTATAGCTGTGTTTTCATGTTAATCACCAAGGATGCTTATGGTGGACATGCCTGTTCCTATGACTAAGGTGATAGCAAAGTCAAGGGGTAACTGGGTTTGGGGTCAGGGGTGCTGGGTGCGTATGCATCCTAAGTTCAGAGCTCCATGCTCCGGGGGACAGGCCATCAAAGAGAGAAGGCCACCCTGTTTAGAGCAGCAGTGTGGGCCTCAGGGGCCCCACCAGTGACAGCTCCCATGTCACAGCCAGCCCTGTGGAACACAGGTAATGTACCCTGGGGGCCTGCTGAGAGATAAAAACGCACCGGGACACCTGCATCTGAAGCTGTAATTTGTCTTCTCTCATGTTCAAGGTGTTTTATGAGAGCAAAAGGACAAGGTGAAACAGCGAACAAAACAAGCAAGCCCACATACTCCTCTGGAAATCCTCCCTCTCGGTCTTTGCAAGCTGCTCACACTAGTGTTTTCTCAAGTGAGCATCGGCACAAATAGAAAGATGTGTAGCATGCTTTCATCAAACAGAGTGAGGAATAACTCCACTCGGCAGTACTTTGGGAGGGTAAAATTAGTTATTGCACTGTCTAGCTTGAGTGACTTACAGATCCATCAACTAGGCAGCATAAGTATGAGTAAAAAAGTTTACTGAAAGTACTTTTGTTGTTGTCTAAGTAAGTGGGTGTGCACATGTCTAAATGTGCATGTATGTGTGTGTGTGTGTGTGTGTGTGTGTGTGTGTGTTTGGCTGGGGGTGACTGGTGATCCCTGCCTCTTCCTGTATATCTTATGCGGAGGTATTAGAGAGGGTCCCTCCCAGAGGCAGTGACTACACAGGCTCTTCTGAGAAGGCGCTCATCAACGCCCCTGCTTTCAAAGGCAGCTTTAGCCAGTGCCATTTAAAGCAATCAGCCCAGTCAGGGTCTGCCCATCCAGCCCAAATCCCTTCATGGCTATCAGAAGAACTCTGAGCTGGGCCTGCTAGGGGCAAGGCAGGGACGGGGGGTGGGATTTGCTCATAAGGGATTGTGAAAAGGCCGTGACACACGCTTATTCATGCCCCAATAACCCCCAACAAAATATATATACTGTTCATGAACTAAATAATTAAAAAAGATAGGAGTTAAGGGATACCCTGCTGCAGAAGTAATAGAGCCCATCATGAGTATTGCACATATTTACTTAAACGAGCACTCACACACACTTGCATGCAGTCAAGCTGCTATTTGCCATGGTGGATGACTTAACCTTCTACATTATTCAGATGCCATAGGACATTACTTTGGTGTTGGGGAGGAATGGCACAGGATAAGTGCCACAGTGACTACTGAGATGCCAGAAAAGTCTGTGTCTGTATCAAAGTTTGCACATTTTGCTGTTGATAAGCTGGTGGACAGCTTCTCTGTAAGACTTTCCAAGGTGGGTTGCTAACTCTCCTACCTAAGATATTGATTAACCAAGCCTCATAACTTGAGTGGCATAACTGGCTCATCATTTCCATTCCAAGGCTACTTACTGACTCCTTGGTTGACAATTCACAATTGTTGCAGTTGAGTCTGTTTAACATGGGATATTTGGGACATTGTTCAAAGAGGACAGTACACCCAGCATGGACGCTATGCAAAACCGCAAATGTTTTGCTCACTAATGGTGCAGGATTATTTTTAGGTACACAACTTTTAGTTTAACATGCTACAGTAGCTCAGCAGTCTCTACAGTAAAGTCTTTCTACTTGTTTATACTACAAGACTCTCCTCTCTGCGACTCTAATCTACGGCATCAACAGGGCATCAATCATTTTTAAGATGGATGAACTGAACAAATAATGAAAGCAAACAGAAAAGTTAGAAAATAGTTACAGTTAGAAAAACACCCATTATATCCTTTTGTTTAAGCGACTGTCTTAGATTGTAAATGTAAGCAGAGACCTAAATATGGTCCCAGCTGTGATCTTTTAACTGTATTTCGTATACAATATTTGATGTGTGTAAAAAGAAAATTGCAACGCTCTGGATTTTGCTGCGGACTGGATTTGTGTGTGTGTGTGTGTGTGTGTGTGTGTGTGTGTGTGTGTGTGTGTGTGTGTGTGTGTGTGTGTGTGCATGCGTGCGTGCGTGTGTGTGTAGGGGGTTTACAGGGAATAACACTGGGCAGAATTTACCCATAAGAAACAACAAAAGATGCCTCAGAAGTATGTCAGAGTGCCCTCATATCTCTGTGGTGAGAGCAGAGAGGGTACAGAGTGCTGGGAAGGGTCAGCCAATTTTAGAGAGTGCCTTGTTTTCTATCTGCATCTAAATCCAGTGGCCGTCTTTGGGCAGCTGCAGCGAAATGCATAACAAAATCTCTTCTTGAGAAACACAGAGGCAATCAAAACAGGCATCATGAGCTAGATGCAGTAAATGTGAGACAGTTATTTGAAGTTTGAGGTTTTTCTCCTACCAAACAAGCTCATTTACTTTTCAAGGTTTATGACAATTTCCCATAAAAGAGCGGAAAAATTGTTGCACAAAACAATTGTTTGGGTTTTGGACACAGATCATGATCCCTTTAAAATATGTATGAAACACAAACAGATGAGAATTGACTTAAACAGATACAGCACAGTTATGTAAAAATGTAAATTGTTATGTAAAAATGCAAGCTGAAGGGTTTGACTGAGATGCGTTTATGACTGTGAATACTAATGATATTAAGTAATACAAACACAATATCTTTGCCAGTAGAACAATTTTTTTCAATTGTTATACAAAAACCTTAAGTCCCAAGTTCAGTGTTTGTCATCAAATAGTATGCTTGTTTGTGCAGAAAAGTGCCTGACACAGAAACGGTGATAAATCACTATCTTTAAATGAAGAATCAATTTTCCAAAATGTAAGTCAACAGTAAAATTATTTGACAATGTATTGCTAAATTCAATATACAGTCCGTAAATCATCCGCTGTCACGTCCAACTGTCTTTACAAGGATAATTAAAGTTGTTTAGTGGGAAATGTGGGTCAAAAATATAATAATAATATATTGTATTTATCATTCAGGAAAGAGACAAGTTAACTTAACAAGGAGACTTCTGCATACTTCCACAAAACAGTCATGACCGGAGAGATGGTTGTGATGATGGGGGCTTGGGTGGGCTACACCATGTATGCTCTGTGCAATTAGCTGCAGCTTTCTAGGGTTGATCCACCAGTATGGAACCAGGGCCCAAGCCTCATCCTGCATCTGGCAACCCACGACTCTCAGCATAATTACCCCAGCAACTGTGCTCCTTCTCTGAGCCTTGCTAATCTGTGGAGGCCATGGCCCTGCCGTCAGCTCCACCAAGCTGAAAGGGAGGGAAGTAGGCACAGTACTGTACCACGTACACCCATGCTGCTATGAATCATAATGCATAAACAGAGCAAAAGAACAGAGGACATCTTGACCTAAAACAGGATGAGGGACAAGGGAAAGGTCAGGACAGGAAGGAGGTTATTGGCCCAAACTTTGAAAACAACTATCTGCAGAGGAGTCTAAGGAGGGCTAAAAATGCACCTACTGAGAGTTGAGAGTACTGGTGCTTTCAAGCTCAGGACAGTGGGGATATTAGGAAGGTAAAGGGCCTATTGAGTGCCGAGCTATCTTGCCCTGGCACTAAATCAAAGAGATTAAAGCTTGGGAAGCCAAGCCCACAGGTTATCCTCCAGGAAGCATACCAAGTAGTTATCAAAAACACCAAAGTTCAAAGCAGCTCAATTTTCCTATATTAGAAGTGTTTTGGTCAGAGCCCTCAGGCTTTTTTTTAGGTAAAAGAATTGAGTTAGAAATGTTTGTGCTTGCATGCTTGGAAGGCAAGAAGAGTGGGCGCGGGCTTGTACCTCAGACCTGAGTCCATCAGGCTCAACGCAGTGTGATCAATCACTCCCAGACCCTGCCTCAGCCCCAAGAAAACCTGATCAGACTGTGTCTCACATAGGGATGCACCGAATCCAGATTTTTGGGGTTCAGCCAAATACAGAGTCCATTGGTTAAGATTCTGCCGAATCCGAAAACCGAATACCGAATCCTACTCCAAACCTCAGTCCATTAACACAGTAAACACATTAATGAAGTAAACAACGTCCACAGCCTCAAATAAAATAGTTGGCCAGTTAAATGTAACCACTCTTTTCACATTGTACCTTTGCCGTACCTAAAGTTGCTGCATTTTGGCTGCTGACTGTAGACTTAATGCACAACTCGTATTCTTTCAGATGTTTCATACGCAAATGTTTTAACAGCGGCAATGTTCTGTATTGTTTAGGGTCCTTGCCACCACGAGAAAATCGCAAATTGAACATGTAACTGGACTTGAATGGCCTTCTTTTGACTGAAAGTACTGCCAAACCACACTTTTTCTGCTCACAAGTTTTACCATTTTCACTTTCTCACAGCCTACTGCATTGAACGCTCCACCTACGTAAACACCTTCCCGTAATCAACGGCGGTGTCATTATGTCGACCAGCGTAGCATGCATAGTGCAAGCGTAGGGTTCGGTGGAAAAAAATTCTAAGGTTCGGCAGAAACAGAACCCCATCAAAAAGCCCAATATCCGGCCGAAACCTGAATTTGATTCATCTCTAGTCTCACATTCAAACAAGTGTCTCCAACGGACAGGCTGGGGCAGTATATTTGTAACGATTAATCTAGACACTTTAGGACAGCTGTCAGTATGGTATGCTGCATTGTTACCAATTATATTAGCCTGTTTACTGATGCGCAATTCCGGTAGCCATTGTATCCAAAACAGGAGTTGGCAAGTATCAAAAAAGCACACTATTTGTTCCTACTGACTGCTGCTGTATTGTAGCCCAGGAAGGAACAGGATCAGACTGGAAGTAGGATGACTACTCTATAATAGCATATATGATTATGGCCAAGCTGTTTACACACATGCGCTATGCATAAGGGATAATTGTGAGATTTCCTTGACATGTATAATTGGGCAAGCATAGGGTCAGTGGTTTGAAGCTTAATGTGAGGAGTTTGAAAGTGAAAGCATGTGACAAATCCCATGACTCCTCAAAAGTTGTAAAGTACTGTGGCCCAGTACGGCTCAACCAAAATCAGGATTGCATGTCCCACAAAATACTAACTAACATTGTCAGGTTTAGTGGTTAGGGGCCCGATTAGGACTGGTGCTTCTCATGCTGAAAACATGAGCATTCATAGTACTCTGAGGTGTTATGCTAAAAACATGCAAAACATGTGAACAAGGAAATAAATTGTTGTTCATGAGTTAAAACGATATCCTTCATTACTTTGCATCGTCACATTCTGACAAACTGTCGCTGTGGAATACCAGACAGTTTTTCTTCAGATCTCCAGATCTTGTTTTGTCAACAACAACACTTTAAATACATGTCTCATGAGGCTTGGCATGAGTGAGAAAGGTCCCAAATGCAACTGAAACTTACAACACAAGGGTGAATACCTATAAACACGAGTCCTGTATATTTTCCCCGGACTATCGCCAAGTCTAAAGTGCGACGGCTTAACTTCATAAAAAAGAATATTTACCAGTTCTAGCCCATACAGGCCTTGTTATGATGAAATCAGCCTTGTTGCATATTTAGCATGTTCATTACTGAAGCCTCTAACCTGCCAGGATCCTGGTATGGCTTCAATAGACATAACCCATCTGTCTGACGTTAGGACCATTGGAAACAGATGGGCCTTTAATTGTATTTTTGTCCAAATTGCAAAATAGCTACTTGGGAAAGAAGCTAAAATAACATACAAACAACAGCAACTATGATAACAACTGCGCCTGGAATGAAATGAGTACAGTAAGAGATCAAAAACATAAGGCGTACAAATTCAGCTCTGCTCTTTGAAAGGGGATCCCCCCTAACATTACTGGCCCAGTATTGATTCACTCTGCAATTTCGTATTTCTCTCCCCACGCCAGCTCCACAATCTCTGTCGAGCAGGAGGTCTGGAAAATAGCACTCATCAGATTTTTCCAAAACATAAAAGATTGATACCTTGCTTCTTTTCAGACAAAAGAATAATTGAGGAAAGGTTGAAATTGGTGTTTGGAGAAAGAAGCACTGAAACCAAAAGTAGATAGCCAGGCCCCAGAGTTAGTTTAATAAACCATGATGAGAAAATGTTGCAGAAAAGGCACTAGTGTGATAGAAAATCTGTACCTTGTAAAAAGACCACTCTTACATATTAGATCCTTCAAATAAAATGCCATAGTTAAGTGGATTGCAACAGCATCTGGTTTGAACACTGAACAGTGATGAGGAGAAAAATAGGTAAATAGTAGCTACTGTAGCTATATGATAAACACTTTCACGATAATACTTGTTGAATCATTTTCTACCAGCTTCAGACACAAAAACAAAAGAGATTTCCTTTTTTCCAACCACTGCCAGCAGTGCAGTGTATCTGAATAGCCTCCCTTTCCTAAACCCTGCAATTTCCAGCCATGGACGAAAGGGAAAGAACAGATAAACAGCCTTTTTTATATTTCAGTCCAAATCACATCAAGGTATAAACAGTGAGCCCAGAGCACATCTGCTATTCTTTTTCAAAGTAAGTCCTGCTGTTCCATTTCAAATACCTCTGGGTTATGGGTCATAATGCTGCTTTCCAGCTTCTGAACACGTTTATTCAGGCATCCTACTGTAAATAGGGGGAGATTCAACATCAAATATCTCTATTCCCCATGCTGGCCCTTTCGTCTGTTCTGAGTGGATGTGTGCTTTTGGCTAACAAAGTAATGGTTTCTCCATTTCTCTTACCAGACTCTGAATACCAAGTGGCAAAATAATTGAGGCAAGTGTTGAATACAGTTCTCTTTAGTGTCACAATATATTAGGCAAGACCGTGAACCCCCTAAGACTAGGTATGAAATCAATCAAGTTGGCAAAATAACCAAAACCTAAAGATAACATAAAGCCAATATATGTCAGGAAATTAAATTAGTGTTAGCTTATGTTATGGCTCACAGCTCCTCGGCCATTAAAGGGGTAATAAATGTGTTATAAAGCTCTTACAAGCCCCTAAGGCCATTAAGGGCTGAGCTGCAGAGCTGTTTACGAGATTGTTTATTACAGGCTAGGCTTATCATCATTTACCACACAGAGGTGGCTAAAACAAACTCTATAAATAGCAGATTCCCTGGTATTAAGCCAAGCTAAACAAGGCTGCTGTACCAGGACTATATGAATTGTCACAAATGCATCCAGTGGCAAGGTGAGGCAAAGAGAAGAGAGGAGGAGAGGAGGAGAGGAGGAGAGGGCAGGGTGACTAGCAGGTGGCTTCATATTGTCTCTATCCACCGCATATGTCCCGTCCACTGCTGAGCTGACAGGCAGGGACACAATGTGTTGACCTGAGGGCCTGTTAGAGACCGGCAAGTGGATAAATATAGAGCAGTGGGAGAGCATAGGTGTCTTAAATGACATATCTAATTATGCTCATCCTCTGCAGTCTATTCCCAGTCCCAGTCCAGGAGAGGCTTACGAAAACACAACTGCTGTTGTGCAGGCATAGCCACAGCTCTAACTGCTCATTCTTTCAAGTAAACATTGATAGCAGCACAATTGTGTCTTTTATTGTATCTTTGATGTGCTTCGACCAACACCCCTCCATCCTCTTCTAGCAGTCGCGCACACAATATAAACATAAACAGCCCTATGCCTCATTTGGATTTGCAGTGAACAGGAGAGATTGCAGCTGTGTGTTCCATTTGCATATGAGAAAACCATTTCAAAAGGCTTGTCTATAATGCATAAGAGCCTTTTAGGCTGTCTTTACTGCAACACTCTATTCCTCCAACTGACAATCCATGCATGTGTTTGCATCATTTTGTGAGACATGCCAGTTTTGAATTATTCAGTCACTCATCTCTGCTACAGCACCGCATTTAACAAACACACATGCACATTCATATAGAAATAGACGCCGTGGTCTACAAGGATACTACAACAGCACCTCAGTCAGTCCCTTTAGAGAGGTGGGAATCCTATTACCTAGCTGTCAAAAGCTGTTGGACACCTTTCCCTATGCCAGGCCCCCTTTGTTAGTGGGGAATACGGTGTCCACCGCCGGTCCATTTAGAGGCTGCCTGCCCTGTGTGCTTCAATGGGCCTTGGGCCTTGAGCGTCATGAGCAGAAGAAAACACAGTTCAATTTCCCTTCACAAGTGCATAAAACAAGCACCTGCACTGTACCAGCCGCATGCATAATTCACTGTCGGTGATGTGTGTCTTAAACGCTGCTGAAATATACATGGCGGCATATGCAAATTTGGCAGTGCTCTCACATGCTGTACTTGCTAAACAGACAACAAGAGAATAGCATGCCATGCAGACAGCGCCTTCTGGACACAGACAGAATGTAGTACAGTATGTAACTGTATGTGTGCGTGTTGAGGGAGTGTTAGCTGTACATAATAGGTCTTGCATGTGTAGAGAAATGTGTGACAATGCTTGCTGTACCTTTAAATGTCCTCCAAGCCCACGAAGGTATTTAAATCATATGTAAGGATTTACAAACTGACGTGGAATAACGCAGAAGGAGCATCTGTGAAACTGTATATAAAATGTATACGTTTCTGAAAGTAACTGGGAGGACATTGTGAAGCTGTGGGATGGCTTTACCGGAACCAAATTAGGGGTAAAATTAAAGACCATGCATTAAACAAATTCCTATTCATTCACTGAAACGTATTCATTTGACTGTATTTTGAGGGCAAAACTGACTGGCTGTGAATTAAAAGCCAGCGTTTACTGGTCATTAGAGGAACTGCAGCTTAAACTCTGTACTGCAGCTTGGATTTTCACTGTATGTGCACCAGCAAATGTGTGTCTGTGTGTGTGTGTGTGTGTGTGTGTGTGTGTGTCTGTATCTGGGATCTTTGTGAAGGGATGTTGATGAGGGAGGAGGAGAAGGCAGACTGGTGGTGTCAGATTTTATAAATGAGGGAGGAAATGTCTTTATCCCAGGTTTGGACACCCCCACCACGTTCCTTACCAATCCCTCCCGGTGTGTGTATTCATGTGTGTGTGCTTGGTTTGGACCAGGCGCTGGCTCAGCCCGATTCCCAGCAGTGTATCTTTAACAGGGCCTTCCCACCGGGCTGCCAGCCTGTTCCCCCCTGACGGGACAACAGCCCAGCTGACGCCCCCACAGCCCTGCCAACACAACCCACACCTTCGACACACAATCTGCTCCCCTGATCCTGAAGGGAGGGTGGGGAGTGATTAAAAAAAGAAGAGAGCAAAGACAATGAGGAAGAAAAGAGAGAGAAACAAAAGGTTTCCTCAAATCTCACACAAAGCAGGTAAAGTGCAGGCCAATGAGTGAGTATGTCATTCTCAAAAGATATATTTTAGTGGCGCATTCCTTTAGGGGATGAAAGCACAAATGATGGGTAAACATTGATAAAAGGGCTTTTTTGTGCATTCTGCTGGATTTATGTTCACAGGCTAACAGGGCTAACATGCATACTGTATATTACATACTATATGCTACAATCACAAGTTAGACTTACTTTACTTTTATTTCAGGAAACCCACACAAACATACAAACTCCACACAGGCAACAGTGCAAACCACTGAGCCACTGTGCGGCCCAGGTTAAAATATGCAAAGATATATTAAACTATGGTTGTGTCTCTGTGTAAACAATATTCCATAGAAAAATCTCTGACTAGAGACAAAGAATGAGAGCTCCTCGAAAAAAAAATGACAGGGCAGCTGTACTAAGGTAGTAAAAAAAAGTAGCCAAAGAAACACAGGGCTTATAAAAAAGGAACGCAATAACCAAATGTTTTATAATATATACAATAATGCAATATCTGGCCAAACAAAGAGTGGATGGGGAGTTGCAGGCATGTGGTCATTAAACTTGAACATGACATTCACTGAGCTACTAATGTGCTGTGAATATGCTTTGATATGACATTTATATTGCGGCGGCTTAAGTTTTTTATGAGCAATATTTCCTTGTGCATCTTTTCTTTTTTACATTTTCTTATTTAATGACTCCTACTTCAACTTTTCTAAAAAAGAAAACAATTATTACAATCTTAGTAACAGTCATCACTATATTTGATTTGTTTTTCTGAAATCCCACTGCTGAACTGCAAATGTTTAAGTTATCCTTCTTTCCCAGAATACAACAAGAAGGCAGCCCCAGTCACTGATCGCACACACAGTTACTGCTTTGGCTCAGACTTAACTTTCATGCAAATCGCAAGCACAAGTAGAGAGAAAGGTGCGGTGCAAATCTTTCTTTATGTTGTCACATATGTACCAGTAAATCTGGCCCTCAGTGCAAATGTGCAGCTGCCAGAGCTGTGGTGTCACTGATGTTCACTGGTGTCGAACAGTGTGTTAACAGGATGTGTAATTCACTGTGCTGGTCCTGTGCTGTAGCCAGGGCTGGGTGGCAGCAGCACTGTAGGCTTCAGTAGGGCGGTTATCATGAAGCAGTTATGTAGCTGCTCTGCTGGGCCAGTCTAATTACAGGAGAACAGCGTGCACCAGTCTGGGCCTCCAAATGGCACCATATGTTTTCCCAGACTAACCGGCTGAATAAATGCCATTTACCCATTCAGGATGCACTGTGCTCCGTGTCTGGGAATCAGTCACTCACACTCATATAAAACCATTCACACCCCCAAAAACCATATAAAACTCAGCTGTCGGTGATTTACCCTGCTCACCCCACCATGTATCCTCACACAGCTTCCTGTTCAGTTTAACCATTTACAAATCCTATTGTAAGTTAGTCTGTGTGTCTCTAATACACACGGACTTGCATAATGATGTTGTTGATTGTGCTGTAACCAGTGTAGTTAACTGAAGGAGTTTGGTTAATCAGAAACAGTGTTTCCAAAAAGCCAGGGTGTGGTCAGGTCCATCTGTCTTTTCTTTAGTGACATGCGGTGAGCGACCCGTGCAGTGAACATGATCGGTCACTTGACAAAGGTCACCACTGGTAAACTGGTCATGGAGTCAGTGACCCAAGAGGAACAAGAAACAAAAGAGTAGAAATATGTTCAAATGGAGTTGTTTACCTTGTAAGTCTTTCAAACATGATATTTAAAGGGACATGTTAATATTGCTGTCTAACAAATCTAGATGTTAGCTGCTTGTGCTACTGATGTTTGTTTTTGAAAGCCAATGCAAATACTGTACCTCAGAAACAGTATTCAATCAGTGGTTTTCAAACTTGTTGGCTTGTGCCCATATAAAACGAAGCGATAGGAACTCAATGTTAACAGTATAAGCACGGAGTGAAACATTCTCAGAATGTTTCATTTCAGTAATTTTAAATGTCCAAAGAGGAAAACTATCTTTTTTTTTTTCTTTCTTGTTAATCATCTCACATCCCTACCCCAAGGTGGGAAGCAATAACTAAGCATACTATGGGGTAATAATACAATTTAATAAGATTTTTTTCTTTCACTTGGCTTTGATTCAAATATGTGAGTATTTCCCCAACAACACTTACTGGCAAAACTGCAATCACAGTGTCTCTGATAACAAGAACATAATTCTTTGTGGTTGCAAAAAGCTGACAACATTTGTATCATGACCTCTTTTTTTTTGGAAAAGCTCCCTGTATCATCACTAGATAGACCTATCACACATCATCAGTTTGTTAATGAGAACAGCCTAAGCAGAGGCGCTCACAGATGCCTATCGAGGGCAGAAAACAAAAAGAGAATGTAAGTAAATATGGACTGTAATTAGTATGACAAGGTTGAAAAAACAGATAACACACCGAAGCAGCCCGAAGGCCTACTTTTTCACACATGCGCGTGCACGTGTATGCTCGCACATCCACAGGACACACACAGGCACTTGACTGTACACTCACACACACACTGGGAACAAATCAAATGTTTTAATCAGCTTGCTACAGCACATAATGAGGATCCACTAAGCCGCAGCTATCAGCTGCCATCGGCCACTTACTTGTGCCTTCAAAGAGCTGATTTTTCACTTCTTCTACAACCAGCTTAACACAGTAGCTATCGAGAGTGAACACAGTCTGTGCATGCGCAATAAAACCTGAAAAGTGTAAGCGATGTTTCAGCAAGTGATATGTATGCAGTAAAGGCAAAAGAAGCAATTATGTGCAGGTGGACAAGACAGTGCGGCCCATTCTATTTGTCACAACTGTGATTTACAGATACTAGAGAATGGTTATCTCAGGTCTTGGTTAGATATCACATGAAAGCATATAATATGACAAGCCACAGCCCCATACATCTGACAATACATGCATAAACTGCATAACCCCACTCACTTCTACACTACAGGACTGACAAAAACAAGAAACTGTATCAGATGTACCTCTCGCCTAGAGTGCACACACCTTGTGATGCAGCACAGTGTGCACCTGGCCTAGCCACACCTGCTGCACAGCACAAGGCAATCACATGAATCAGTCAAGTCGGTTGCAGCCAGACTAGTTTCCACAGAACTGAAGGTATTTCAGAATTATTACTCAACCATCCAGGTGTTTGTGTGTGTGTGTGTGTGTGTGTGTGTGTGTGTGTGTGTGTGTGTGTGTGTGTGTGTGTGCATGAGAGAGAGAGAGTTGTATGTATGGGAGATGCACAGAATGTGTGCAGGTGTGCCTCCTAGTGCAGTGTTTGGCCTCCTGGCATGGCTCTGACCTTTGTGAAGTGGGCTTACAGCTCCAGCCCTCCAGCTGGAGAAGTGATGACCTGAGAACTGAACGCCCTGAGGCACTCGTCCTCCTGTCCTTGTCTCCTTCCTGCCTGCCTGTCTGCTGCAGTGTGTCCTTATTGGGGGACATGCAGAGGTGGGCCAGCCTACCTGAAGATATAAGGCTTGATGACTCTGTGTCCTCCTTTAAAGTGCTCATATTATGCTTTTTGGCTTTTCCCCTTTCCTTTATTGTGTTATATATCTTTTTTGTGAATCTTATAGGTTTACAAAGTGAAAAAGCTCAAAGTCCACCCCAAAGGGACTTACCATCTCCAACAGAAAACACTGTTCACAAACTGCTCCAAACTGCTCTATTGTAGTCCAGCTTTTACTTCCGTGACAAATGTGTAACTTTGTAACACACGTTATAATGCTCACCTAGCTGCTAGCGTGGCACGTCCTCATACTCTGCTTCTGACTGGCTAGTAGTCCTTACCTGGCTGCTAGCGTGGCACGCCCTCATACTCTGCTTCTTAATGGCTAGATGTCCTTACCTAGCTAATGCGCATGTGCGACTCCCAACAAAGATTGAACAGAAGTGAGATGCCTCACTCCGTAGCTAAAACAGAGAGCTCAACACACAGGGTGAAAAGAGGACAACAATGTGGTGTTTTTTTGAAAATTAAACCACAATAACCTATTCTGGTACAACATCTAAATACAATTATGAACCTGAAAATGAGCATAATATGAGCACTTTAAATCACTTCTTAAAACTTAATTTCTTAGCTAGAATTTTCTAATTTTATTTTCATCCCAGTTATGTTATTTGTATATATTGTCTGCTATATTTTTTTTTATCATCTATGATCTACAAATGTATTAATGTGTATATTCTTCCTAAAGGGGTGTGTGTGTGTGTGTGTGTGTGTGTGTGTGTGTGTGTGTGTGTGTGTGTGCATGTAAAGTAAGTATATGTGGGTTTATAGTTCTTTGTAAACTATATTATTATCACAGCTGGAGGATGAACTTCTTATTTGTCTATGGCTCTAACAGACAGAGAGAAGCTGTCCTATCTGCCAGGGGTTGCCATACATGTCAACCTTAAGCAAGCTAACTCGGGCCTCTGTAGCAACATCCGGTGCAGCCTGCTGTAAAATAAATGACGTTGTTAGTTGCAGTCTCGCAGGTGAAATGTGCTGCTGCTACAATGCCAGCATGCCAGAATGCCAGTGCCACCAAATGCTGTCAACCCAGGGGTTTAATTAGTTTGGCACGTGTGCCACTTATAATCACCTGCCATTACCAGTTCTGGCTGCATCTGCTTACACGTCTGTCAGTGCCGGGCAGGCTGTGTATGTGTGGGTATAGGTTTGTGGGTGTGTCGGACAGTAGGTTGGTGAGTGTACAGTACATACTGGCAACAGAACACGGCTCTCAACCCAATCTAGACACAAAGGGTTCATTGGCACCAGTTCTCTACAATATGTTTATATACACATATTTATAGAGAGAGAGCGAGAGGAATGAATCAAAGGTCTCCCTTTTTAGAGTGTGTGTATTACACATCTTTAGACAAAGTCGCTGTCAACGACAGCCAGGACAATTGTATTAGTGGTACAGACTTGTCAGCAGTCCGTCTGTACAGATGCATTGTGAAAGCAGAGGGGAGCAGGGCTTGGTAGTGTCAAACTGCATTGTGAATAGAGCTACACCTCAGGCTGAATACATCACATTGTGATTTCATGAGAGCTGGAAGAGGAGGAAGAGGGAAAAAAAAAAAACTTCAGGGCGGCTAGTGAATCTCGACCCAAAACATGAGAAATGGAAGTTAAAAGTGAATCGTTCACTCCCCCTGGCAGCACAACACATTCCCACCTTCCCACTGACAAAACAGCGGCTCAGTTCTTGAGATTCACCTATGTCTGCGGCAATACAATAGCTCTAACTATCCCTATTCTTTGCAGAAAGTTCCCATTTAGCACTAAAACAAGGCTTCAATATTGTGCCGCCTCAAAAACATCTGTCGGGGACTTGTGTGGCTACACTAATTACAAATATCTGCAGTAATCCAGCGCCGATAAGAGAGTCATTACTCCACCAGACATTTATCACTGTGGGATTGATGACCCATTTCAGAGGCAGCCTTTGTACAGGGAAGTGAAATCGCTGATATCCCTTTTATCCTACATCGCTGCTGAAGCCATCCATTCGTCAGGAGGCAAGCTAGTTAGAATTGTAATTAACAGCTATGGACTTTGGCCCTAATAGAATTTTTGCAGGAAACTGCAAATTGACGTGGGAGGGGACGAGGGGGGAGTTTAACTGTGTTTTTCTTTTCTTACTAATTGCCACTTGGAGTGGCTGTCTGTTGAGAAGAGAAGCTCCGCGCTCTGTCAAAAAAGTGCCACAGCAGCACTCCAGTTTCTCCAAATGCAGAATACATTTGTAAATATGTAAGCATAGCCATTAAGAGATGTGCCTGCTCAGGCACATTGCTTCCATGCAATAATCTGTCAAAGACATAAACGCACATTCATAGGTCAAACATAAAGTATGCACTTCCCTGCTTGAATACAGAAGTTATGGGTTGCCTCCGACTCTTTTTCATTTTCAAACACACTTGCACACCCAACCCACACAGACACACATCCACAGAGTGGAGCAGCAGATGATCACAGTAGGTAAGGACTAAAGGTCTGGCCACCTGCCGGCCACGTCCCATCTCTGTAGCGGTAATGAACAGAGACAGCTTGGGGACCGCCCTGCGAGATTGTCCCCCCCCCCCCTCCCAGTCTCCCTGCTTCGGGGCAGAGCTGGGGGCCCTGGGGTGACAGGGACGCCAGAGATGTTCCACACGCTGACAGGCAGGTCTTACCTGGCCAACCCTCTGTACACATTGGCCCAGCGACACACACACACAGGAACACGCACGTGCACAAAGGGACAAATGTGGTGATACACAAAGACTTGCACGCGTGAGAGCTGTATATACGTGCACACTGTAAGCATTCACATGTTCAAGTACCTAAGCATATGCACAAAGTGAAGAACACACCCTCACACATACACAAACGCTGACCCGGTGTAATTCCTCCAGCACACGGCTGGTGACAGGAGCAGCTGCGGCCGCTATGGCAGACAGATGAAATTTTCATAACTATCTCCTCCAACTTCCATCCTCACCTTCAGGATAATTTATGACCTGCCTGCCAGCCTTGAAGAGACAATATGCTTGATATGAAATGAAGTGTTCCAGCGGTGTAGGTTATAATTAACAGAGGAGGGGAGAAAGATGTGTGTGTAAAGAGTGGGGGGGTGGAGGTGTGTGAAGGAGAAAGAAGAGCCCAGGTGGGGTGGTTGTAGTAGATGAGGTGGAGAAAAATAGAAAGGAGCATGTGGTGTGCATGCATCTATAATGTGTGTGTGTGTGTGTGTGTGTGTGTGTGTGTGTGTGTGTGTGTGTGTGTGTGTGTGCGTGTGTTAAAACACGGCATACATTCTTTCAATTATTTTCTGTGATAGAGACATAACCGACCCGAACCCAGCACCTTCAAGTAGCTATAACAAATCATACACAAAACACTTTACAAGCATATGATATGAAGATTGTTTGTATGTTTACTAAAGGCCTACACATAATAAGTGACATAATGATATGTCATGGTTATACTTGTGCTCATTTAATTAGCTCAATAACCGCTCAACATTTTTTTCACATATTTCAGCGTAGAAATCCTAAATTGGTAACATTTCTGTGATTCAACCTAGGACAAACAGGATTTAGATGAGATAAACTCTAATGACAGTGTTTTTGGTGAGCACCCCCCCCACCCCCACTGACCCATAATGCTATGTTCTTGCCGTTTGTTTCACATGCCTGCCACACATCCTCATCCAATCATGCTCTATCAGCTCTCTGGGATGTTGGGTCTGACCAGAAAGAATGTCCTGGTTTTCGTGACTACCAGTAAAACAGGCCCAAACCCAGACCCCCCTCCCCTCTCCTTACCACATTGTCTTTTCCAAACACAAATCTTGTTTCCATATTAAAAAAGGCAGCATTTAACGGCAACTGTCTCTGCAACAAGTGTGTTTAAATGTCTGTGGGACTTTTAATGACATTTTTAACTCTCTCTTTCTCCCTTTATGTGCCTCATTGCATTGCCAAGCTCTTACTGTGAAATGCATAATTATGAAATGACTGTTTCCATTAAAACATGTGAGCAATTTAATGCTGTTGTGAGTCAGTCAAGGATAAGCGGGAGAAATTAACAATGAGAGAGCGTGATACTGATTCCTGCCAGTTGCAAGCCTTCCATTCCCACACTTAACCACAAAACGAGAGAAAGCATATACCTCATCGCCAATTACTGACTTGTTTAGGAACAAGGCAAGATAGAAGTAAGTGCATATTTACACAGGTAGAACTTGTCTACTAAAGAAAGTAGAAGGTAAAGAAATAGCATCACCAGTCATCTTATTCAAAGTATATTCCTGCAAGAATAAGACATACTCTGAAGTACTTTCCAGCCTGGGAGCTAACTAGAATGGGAGTACAACTGCTACGGCGACAGCAGCTGTGAGGTTCTGCTAAGGTCAGGACATGTCATGCATAACTGACTGATTGCTGAATAGGGGCGGTTGCATGAGAGATGAATTCATAAATTACAATCAAGCACACACAAACGCACACCTCACAAACACATAGGCCACAGGCGATCTCGCGGCATGCATGTAACTGGTCTCAGGGACCACACAGACATGTTTAAGATAAAGACAGACAAATTAGACGACAGCGTCTTAGGCTAACCACTGCGCTTGCACTAATTACAGGCTGGCCAGCGATGAAAGAGACAGATGACATGTACTTATTTGTTTTCTCCTCCAGTGCCCCGAACCAAGTAAACACAGGGATGTCGATGACGGCCAAAGTAGGTGGTACAAAGACAAACACACACAGATAGAGAACAGGGTTGTGGCACAACAGTTCCACCCACCACACACAGGTGCAACGAGCAAACCCCTAAGGTAAAGAAACCCAACCCAATCACATGTGCAATGACATCTCAACAGATGACAGATTTACTAGAGGTCTATGGGAACTTGTGCCCAGCAAAACCTTGAGCGTATAAAGAGAGTGAGTTGTATATGGCATTAGAGTAATCCCTGCAGTATGGCGTCTCCATTTCTAGGGATTTAAAGAGGTCATTGGCCACATTAGACAAGGCTGTGGTCTGTCCATCTTAATTGTGGACACGACATTGAAAATCTTTCCAACTCCCATCTGGGACAGGGTACCTCCATTGTCTCCTAACTCCCTGTCCCACCCCAGTGCGGGAATCGGGGTGGGGTCTGTCAGGCACAACACAAAAGAAATGTCACCACTCCTGGAATGAAGTGCCAGCCAATGAAGGTCTCTCTCCTCTTTTTTTTTTTTTTTTTGCCTCCATAGGGGTGCAACTGGTAGCTGACATCACTTGCGGGGTCACCCCCGGCTGGGCACAGCTTCAACCTCGGCTCTCTGGCCCCTGCTGGCCCCCGGTGACCCTCGGTTTTGATGACAGACTGGGCCTTTTGTGTAGCAGCGCCCTGTCCAGGTGAGGACAAGAGAGGATGACAATGGCAGGAAACATAAAGCCGATGGAGGCTGGGAGAAGGTCCTACAGGTCATGGGTCAAGCTGGACAGCTGAGTGATGAGTGCAGCTGTGGACACGTGGACCTCCTTCTCTGTCCTTTAGCTCTGCTTGCCATGTCAGCTGATGTTGTCTTTGTCTTGGGATAAAGACCTCACTAACTCTCAACAAGTTGGAGAAAAGTAATAAACTCAGGCGACAGATGTACTACGCCACAGATTTGGAGTGTACAGCTATTATTGTGACACTCTGTACGGTGTGGGTCAACTCTTTGTCTTTTCAAAGGGCGACTGAAATGAAATTAGATAATAAAAGGACATTTGCCTATGGTTAATCGGAAAATGGCATTCATTAAAGTCATTTTAAATTAAGTTTTTTAAATAATCCAAAATATAACACAAATGTTAAAACTACATGGAAGTAAAAGGAGCTGGATGTTTTCTCATGGATGCATAATTTTAACACTTGCATAATAAAAAAATAAAAAAAAGGAAATATGCAATGCCTTAGTACAAATTGCCATCCTTGCAATGCCCTCACGTAAATGTATTTATGCAGTCCAAAATCACATACAATGTCTCAATGTGACACAGATGAATATGATGTATTTCCATCCCTGGCCACTGCTGCAGAATTCACTGTCTCGCTCTTGTCACGTGGTATAAACCCAAAATGCTGCAAAAAAGTAGCAGTTTAACAGTTTTCAGTAACAAACTTGTTTGCGCTTGCCATATTTCTCTGCCTTCTCTACCACCCAAGCCAAACTAAACGAAGATTACCAAGGCGCCTCCAAACTACAGCGATTCACACGTCCTAAACTGTCCAACTGTTTCCGATGCCAAAGGTCAATGGCTGCCTACTCTCCTACCAGCCCACACTGAGAGATGGGAGGACAGGGTTTGCCAAGTCATGCACAAACCCTGCTTTGGGTCATAAACACCTCCGCCTGTCTCCCCTCTTCTATTCTCCTCCACAGAGGTGAGTTGGGTTTGCACTCTGTTAATCTTTCACTACAGGCCTGCTTGCTTTTAAACTGGCCCACTGGAGAACAGAGGAGGGGAATGAAAGAGGGGTAGTAAACGATGAGAGTGGATAAAAGAGCAGGAAGAAAAAGCCATAGAGAGGGCCAGATGGGCACCTTCACAGTCCATTTATCAAACCCAATGTGGCCCTCCCCTCCCCTCCCCGCTGCTCTCATGTCCTAAACCCCCATGTAATTCTGTAATGATTTTCATTATCATATAATGACCTTACAAAGCCTACAGCAGTTTGCATGGTCAGTACAAAACTCACAGCTGTTCCCTTCAGTGTTTGCTCACCGGCTGTGAAAAAGCCTTTTTTGTTTTTTTATGTTGGTCAGAGCAGTGACCTCCAGGCTCTGGAAGGTCAGCATTAGGTCACTTCATCAAGGAGGTTCAAAGGTAGCAATACTGTCCTCATACACATTCAAGGTAGGATCACACCAAGTATCCACTGTAGGTACGTTCAAATATAGCACTTTTGAAAACAAAACCACAGAATACGGTTGGATTTTGTATCTACATACTGTACATCCGTTGTTTGTCAAACAATGGATCCTGTTTTACCCATATTTGCGTAGATGTGAAACTAAATATGCATTTTTAAAACCTAATATTTCCAGTACCAAGTGTTTTGACTCTCTACAGTTGTATAGTGCCACTGAGATGTGCCATTTCCTAATAGGGCTGTTCCCTGGAGGTCGCCTTGCTCTACAATCTTTAATTCCTGTGTGGCATACTCAACTTCTCTCCTACAGTACAGTCACCCACACACATAATAATCCATCTATTTCCAGGGCACTCACGGGGCATTTACCAAAGGGGAACGGAGGGCAGCATCTATCAAAGAATTCACCATGTGCATCGGGAAAACCCAGTTACCAGAAAAGCTCATAAGAATAAAAAAAGCTCTCATAACTTTGTTGGCTCAGAGTGAACGAATGGACTGCTTCTGCGAGCAGGGCGAGCCGAGGCATCACTCACTCAAAGTGCCTATAAGTCACTCGTGAAGAACCGCTGGTCACCAGGTCCAATTTCTCTTTCTTGGTCGTGCTAAAAATGCCCCGGAGGCAGAAAAAAGCAGTGAGCAGGCCCACGTTCCAGCGCACAGAGTGTGCTGCTTAAAGTGGTGTTTAAGAAACAAAAGTCAGTGAGAAACTTAATCAATCAGTGCTGGTTGTTTATGTTTATGTGCCTCTAGCAAGAGTCATCAATCACGCCTTTTTTTTTTTTTTTTTTTCATCCTTTTGCAAGCATTATGCGCTGAATGGAAACCATGGAAACAAAAGGCGGTATTATGATGAAAGACTGCCTGTTGCATATTGTGTGAAAACCTAATTAGGACGCCAGATATAAAAGAAAGCAGCGAAAAGATTCAGCAAATTAATTTTAAAAGTCCTATTTTGGTGAGTGTTTTTATGAAAATAAATCAAGTTTGGAAATACATCTGACTGACGTGAACTAAATTCACTCACTGTATGTCTGATTCTGTAATATACTGTATATTTAATTCAAAACAATGACTTTGTCGCTTTTTTTTCAATCCTTAACCCTCATTATCTGCAAATCTCTAATCAGTACCAGTGCATCCCACTTAACATTGCACATAGCCATGTGTTTAGTTTTGTGTAAATGAGATTTGTTGACAGCCACTTGACAGGATGACCCCTGGCTTTTTTGTAAGTGGGGGCGGTGGGGGATTAGGGATAGACATTTAATGTGTGTAAAGGGGAGAGGAGGTATCAGGAGCAGCTGGAGTTCAAACATATTGTGTGGGACACTTGCCCTCCTCCAAAACTAATCTAATCAGTCTTTCACTGCTGATAGCGTAAACGTCTGCCTGCCCCGCCGACAAGGACGGAGCATTTCCTGTCCTGGTTTGTGATAGTGGTTGTCAGGATCTTAGGGTGGGCTGAGCCAAGTCTAGGGGTTAGACATGGTTAAAAGGTGGTAACGTTGCATTGTGGGTGGTGGGGGAACCAGGATGGTGGGGGGACAGCGCTGATGTTGTGGGTGTGGTGAGATGGTTTCTAGCTTTCAGCACCTGCAGCTGGAATGCACTATCAGAGCAGGCCCTACATCAGAGTTGTGAGGCCGTGGGCGTCGACACAGCAGAGCAAGGTGTGTGGAAACAGCCTGTTTACAAGGCTCATCTGGATGGGGCATAGTTAAGGGTCAACTGAGGGGGACAACTCAAAACAAAAGGGGCGTCACGGAAAGACGAGGGCAGCAACACCGCAGGGAGTTAACATATATCTATCGAAAGAATGATGTTGCTTTCAGGAATATCTAGTCTGTAGATTCTGCGCCTGGCACTTTTGCTTTCTTTAGTGTTTGTGTGTGTGTGTGTGTGTGTGTGTGTGTGTGTGTGTGTGTGTGTGTGTGTGTGTGTGTGTGTGTAACACTGAGGTCAAATCTGTTGATAGAGACAATAAGCAGTGAAACATATGTGAATGCAGATCTACATGCATGCCAGAGTTTGTGTGTGTCCTTGCTAGTGCTGAGGGGGAGAGTGACTGAGAGCATGAACAGCTAAAATAACAGTGTTTTGTGTGTGTGTGTGTGTGTCTGTGAGGCCTCCTTTATCTGAATGAATGGCCAGTGTTCTAATCCGTAGCTCTCTGCCCTTATCTGGAAGGAAGGAAGTGACTGGGCTTATCCAAGACGCGTGTGTCGTTGTGATAGCTGTGATAGCTGCCAGGCCCAAGGACCACAAACAAACACCAGCTCCACCGCTGCACATCTGTGGAATTCACATCACCGAATGAAGGCAGGACTAAGGTGATGATTCGAGATTCTTTTGCTTGATGACGCAATCACAGTTACTAACCATACCAGTCCCCACGGACAAATTAACCAATTGGTCTCACTCGCGATCATTCAACATTCCAATAGCTCTGGTCCTTCTAACCTCTCCTCGTGTGTTGTTGTGTGCGTCAAAGTTTTGGGTGTGTCCCATTTTCCTTAATAGGGGTTCACTAAATATTTGCCCCCTGTTGTTTATTGGTTATGATGCTCATATTCACATCCTGACCCTTGACCCCAATTGTTTTGCATGTGTTATTTATTGGTTGTGAGTCTGTTGTAAGCCCAACGTTTCAGTTTGTTTCATTACTTGAGAAGGTTAATAATCACCATTAGTTTCAATGGTTTCACAAACAGCATGTACTCGCTGCAGTTTTGGCCAATCTAATTGCAATGACAATTTTCGAGATTTTTTAGCTCGCAACATATACAGTATGAACCTTGTTTTGGGGAAATCAAGGTAACTAAAATAGAAACATACAACTTTTCTGAGCAGCCCACTGCAAAATGTATGAATACATGTTGTCTTTGTGTAAAAAAACAAACAAAAAAAACGGCAATTTAACACAGGATTTTAAATATTAACCAGAATAGCTCATTTCCAAAATGAGTTTAGAGTGACTTTACTTATTTGTGTGTGAAAGTGTTCCCATTTTGAATATACGACAGTGCTCATGCTTCATAAAGTGTCCTACTTTACTTGTCTCACACCTCTGTCAGAGATGGAGCCGATGGAAAGAACAAAGTTGGTGGTACACTGTGTTACCTGTCTCTCCATGTCTGTCTTTGCTGGTGTCTGTCTGTCAAGGAAGACAGCAGGGTTTCTGCCATCTCCCTCCTTCCCTCTCCTTCCTGGCCCTCCTCCTCCACTGTAGCCAAGAAGAGCATAGTCTGAAAAAGAGAAGCAGACGTAGAAAATAGCTGCATCAAGTAGAACTAAATGAAAAGATGTGTGAACGACAGTATGACCTGGGCCACGCCATTCCAAACAAACTCAACCCTATCTTCCTATTCATTCTGTAATCTCCTTTTTTCAATTCAAACGAAAGTGGTCACAGGCTAAAATGAAATTGGCTGGATAACCACCCACTACATCCTTGAGTAAGACAACTATTTGGCCAGATTAAGTTTTTCCCTAAATATTAAACTGCATGGAATTGAGTGGAAAGACTACCTGAAGTGATTCCCTCCATCCTTGAGCTTCTATCCTCAGTTGAGAAATTACACAGCTCTGAGCCAAGACTCTATTATAACATCCCTGGGACGGCGACATACAGTAAGTCTAGTATAAAGTCAGTTTCACATCAGAGGATGGGCAAATTACACCCAATATTAGAGTGTGAGTCAATTAATCACGTCCTGCACAGCACAGTGTAATGTGTGAGTATCCCCCTGTTGAACATGAATTACAGGCCGGCTTAAAGTGTGACGTGGCACATCAGTGCTAATCTGAGACATCCTGGCAAACCTTCGCCTCCAAGTCCTCCGCAGCCTCTAAGCTGGTTGAGAGGGAGTCAAATGAAAAAGGATCTGGCAGCCCAAATTAAATGCAGTGCTGTCAGCCACACTCAAATACCTCTTTCTCTCTCTTCTCCTCTACCCTTCACAGACTCTCTCCCTCTTTGAATATGTTTAAATGCATCCCCCCCATCCCTCCTCCTTTTTCCAGCCTCTGAGAAGTGATGGATCTGTAACTCAGACTGACTCTGATGCCTTGTTAAGAACAGTCTCTTCCTGTCACATCCACCAGTAAAGCATGTTCATTTCTTCCCATTAACAGTCACTCGCCTCTCCAGTCATCAAACCATCTTTTCAAAAAACCCACAATGTAAGGGAACCTTCTTTTCTTCTCCTCTCCCTCTTTTTTTTAATCCTTTTCTGACAATCCACCTGTCTGTCTTAATTCATGTGAAGATAGGCTTGATTGTCTGCGTGTGTGTTTCCAAAGGAAAGGGGTGTGATTTGCAGCAGAGTAATATGCTTACTTCCTCCACACCACACAGGACAGGTGTCAAAACACGTGGCGGTGTGTGACTGATCACACCTGACTCGGAGGAGACACCAAAGATTACGGTGACCAGGAGGAAGCAGGGCTGGCTGTACTCCCTATAGAAACTGTACCTTTCGTTTTGGATCAAAAACCCATCCTCCTGGGCTGAGTGTCAGGCTAAGAAAGTGCCAGAAAGTGCATTCAGACTGTATCACCATCTCAGCCAGTAGACATCACATTGCCATGCTGGCCGTGTAGCACAGTTTCAGTGTCTCTAGCACAGCGCTGATGAGCAAGTAGCGTTGATGAGCAATTCATAGTTGATCTGAAACCTGCTCTGACGTGCTTCTGAGCTTGTTTCAGTCCTTCCAAAAGCTGGAATGGGAACAGAATGAGTGGCAAGAAAGGAAAGACAGAGCAGTCCAATGAGCTTATAGTAACTAAAAATCAAAATCAAAATACAGCTAATAAAAGCGACATCGTTCAAAAAAAGCTGTTAACCCGAGTCCACCACGTTTGTACATCGTCCGAGCCCGACCCGAGCCCGACACAGTTAAAATCTCTTTTTTTTCTCATACTAATGACACATGTACTGTACGTTTGTTTGTGTGGAAAGCCCACTATAATTAAGCAACTGTAGGAAGGCATTCAGAAATGTCAACAGATGAGCGCATCAGCGCACACGGGGCAACAAGCGCACGTTAACACAGGCGAGCGTGTGTGTGTCTATCTGTATGTCTGTGTGTGTCTGTGTGTCACAAAAACATACCTTTGCATCAAGTGAAACAGGCCCATTGGCTACCTACATAATAAGCTGTTTTAAATTTAAAATGTTCAATGTCTTATCGCGCTGATGTGACCGAACCCGACCCGAACCTGAACATCATTTTTAAATATCTGTCCGAAACCGGCACGTCGGGTACCGTCAGGTCCCGTCAGGTCCCGTCAGGTCCCGTCGGGGTCGGGTCGGGTATCCATCCACTAATGTGCATCACATCCTATAAATTGATGGGGAAAAGCTTTTTGTCCCAACTCAATGAGGATGACAAAAGTCGTGACACATTGAAGTCTGCTCACCTCTTCCATTAAACACGTTAAACACACCAGTGACCACTTCTGCTTTGAGAGAGTGTGTGTACATTTGTGTACATTGAGTATGGGTTAAGCCTCTTTATATGTTTGTTTTCAGCCACTTTTTGTGAGTATAGGTGTGCCTCTGACAATCTGAATGTGTGTTACCAAGCCTCCTACTCATTAAAATGTGTACACGTGTGCTTGCGTGCCAGTGTGCGTATGATCTTGTGTTTAGAAGACTCGGTGCTGAGAGAGGTCTTCAGGTTTAGCCACGGGCTGACCCCCAGGCCATTTAGACACCCCACTGGTTGTTTACTGGTCGAGCCCGGCCTCAGTTGGCAAGACCACATCCCTTTATCTTTGGGCCTGTGTTAGCACTAATCAGCCCCCTATTTCCTTCTATTTACCCCATGATGACAGTAGCTATCCTCAGCCTCCACCTCACACAGCCTGATGCTGACCATAGATGTCCCTCTGACCCAGGCCACATACCGAGGTGAACAAGAGGACAAGGGGAGGCTTGGCTACCTCCATCCCTGGTCCCCAGACCCAAACTCAGCCATGTCTATTTTACTACAGATAGGCATAAACATTTCCGGCCCTGTGCAGAAGCAGGGTAGGTAAACAAACATGCAGCCAGGCCGATGTGATATTTTGGTTGGTGGGGAGTTGGAGTGATGATAGCGTTCCAAGCCAAGGCTGGCTGGAGGGCAGCCTGGGGCGGCTCACTAACACCTCGAGCCAGGACTATATCTTAACACCAACAAGCATCTGTCTATTCCATCACATAACAACGTGTCACTCATTCTACACAGAATAATAGAATGGGAAGATTGTTTGTTGCTGCACACAGTGCAATATGGTGTACATCCCTTAAAACTTCAGAAACTACAGAATAGCTGTCATGGGTCACGTAATAGCCCAAAGGTAGGAGGGTTAAAAAGAGATGCATGCAGAACTGAAGGTTTACACTCCATAAAAGAGAACTACTAGCTGGCCACCAGGGTGTCTGAGAAATTGTTAACACCCCATGAAATGTCTCTGCTGACTTTAGACCAAGCCTTTCAGGGGACCCAGAGCACTCTTAACCTCACCGGCACTCACTTATATAGGAAATGTTTTATGTCTGCAGGCCACAAACACTTCCGAATATCCAAATTAATTCCTTATTGTAACTGACATGGGTGATTTCTACACCAGAATAGACCATCCAAATGATGGGTGGTTATACCTAAAAAGGTAGGTAGTAAACAAAATCACCAGTAACACCAAGCATTCCCCCGGTTTTGGCTGATGGCTGGTGTTAATTAGCCACCCCGGTTCCTCCCCGCCTAAGTACACCTCTGTCTGTCAGACTGGCAACCTCCACGCCTGTCTCCCTGCCACTACCACGTGTAACAGGCCCAGCAACAGGCCAGTAGACCTGCCTGACTTTCTGTGTGCCAACATGTCTGTGTGCCCATATGGAGGCAGGCATGGCCCTAACTAGTAATCTATCCCCTGTGTGTGACTGTTGAGTCAACACTAAGGGCTTTAAGTCACAGTGATGGCATGCAAGCACCACAAAATCACTCCTATATCGAAAATTACATTTACTGCATTAATGTGGCAATCTAATCAAGACTGACTTGCTATACAAAGAGTCTGATGTGTTTGGGGGAAAATCCACCTTTCATCTGCAGTACGGACTGAGACCTTCTGGCCATGGACCAATTGTGCGGCTTATATTGAGGGCCTAGATAGTATCTGGAGCCCAAATGGACTTCACTCTGCAGTATAGGTATTGTTTGTTTAGGTTACAACCCTCCATTGACAACCTGTTTTTATTATTTATATCATGGCAAAATGTACACTATCGGTCAAAAGTTTGGGGTAGAAGTTTGGGGGTTAGAAATTTCCTTTCCACTCCATTACAGACATATCAGCAATATCAGTTGCATTGTTTTTTTTTAATCAGGGCAGCAGTTTTCAGATTACATTATGTTCTTACATAATTGCAAAAGGGTTCTCGACTGTTGTAGAAAGATCTACAACTGATCTTTGGCTGATCTTTAATGCAATATTTACATTGCCCATTATCAGCAACCATTCGTCCAATGTTCCAAAAGCACATTCTGTTTACTAATCTGATATCATTTTAAAAAGCTAAATGAGAAAACACTGGAGAACCCTTTTTCAATTATGTAAGCACATAATGTAATCTGAAAACTGCTGCCCTGGTTAAAAAAAAACAATGCAACTGATCTCAGCTGGTATTCTATTTATAATGGAGTGGAATGGAAATTTCTAAGCGACCCCAAACTTTTGACCGGTAGTGTAGGTATCTTCTATCTAGCAATCCCAGATTCAATACCTAATGTGATGAAAAGAAGGAAATGTTTTATTAATGCTGATAATTATCATAAACTGGCTAAACTCTTCAGTGGGGCTTCAACCTGGTCCCCGGGAAGATGACTAAGCTCCCTGCTGGTTTTAATTTTATCCATCTGCTAAAAGGCAGATTAACACCTGAGAATAACACCAAGTGAATGATTTGGGGCATCACTCTAATATCCAGGGAAGAGAACCACATTTTCAGACACTAGCAACAACATGACAGTACAATTAAATTGCCTTTTCTTTCTTTTTACCCCGGTTGTCAATTCTGCCTTTGACTGTCATTCCTCCCTAACTCCACTTCCTCTTGCTCACCAACATAGCTAGAACATCAGCAAGGTATATCAAGCTTTATGATTGAACCCTTTTCTCCAAATCTTCAGACACTCCACTGAATTCTGCCACAGTTTGAGCTCAGCTGCTCTGACATCTGATTTCATAGGCCCTGGGTGTGGGAGTTTGGCAGACTCCATCTCCCTCTCCCCTCTAATACAAGAAACCAATATCACTTTGACCGCTGGTGGAAAAAGGCATCAGGCACCTTGCTCGGGGTAATGGATAGCTTCTGCTCACTGATATAAACAACTGGGGAGCTGTGATCCTGCCAGGACCAGTTCCAGTCTGGACAAGGGATCTGTGTGTAATTTCTGCATGCCACCGTCAAGTTACTTTGCTCTTGGAGGGGGGGAGGGGGGACTCTCCACTGGTGGAAAAATTATATTAGCCCAGGAAGAAATAAGCCCAGACCACATTCACTTTCCTGTGACATCACACTTGAAGTCATAAAAAGTGTGTGTATGTGCGTGTGTGTGTGTTTTTTTCTTGCCTTCTGCCTGCTTTCACATGATTACAGATGGTTCAAAATTGAGGCATATCTGAAATTAAATTTGTTCAGTTTTCATTACGTAAGATTGGTTGATAAACATGTGTGTGTGTGTGTGTGTGTGTGTGTGTGTGTGTGTGTGTGTGTGTGTGTGTGTGTGTGTGTGTGTGTGTGTGTGTGTGTGTGTGTGTGTTTAGGGGAAAAGTGAAAGGTGTCAACATTGCTGGTCAGGCTTGTGTTCCAAGCTTTGAAGCTCCACAACCTTTGATTTTATCAAAGAGGAAACAGTAAAGAAAATGAAGGAAGTGAGTTCTATAAAAATGTTCTCTCAAAGATGATTCAAGAAAGTCTTTTCTTTGTATGTGCGTGTCTTTTGAATTATCGGTGCAACTTTGAGCAGTTCTCACAACTAAAACTTACAGAGCACTGACTTTCAAAAAGGTTTGTTGCTACACTTATTTGCAGTTACTCCAAATATATCATTATAACATTTAAAGACAAGACAAGGCAGTCAGGGTCCGCTTAATTAGGTGCACCTGTACAGTCTGATGCAATCTAATACAACTGTTAAAGTCTACTTTTGCGATGCCTATAATGTTCAGGTTTTGTTGGCACTCTCATAGAGGTGTTAATTAAATTCAATGTTTAAGAATTGAGGTCATAGTGATGGTGTTGTACAGAACTGCAGTGGCGGTTCTACATGGAATTACACCCTGGGCGAGATCCCCTAATTCTCTGCTTTGGTAGGACACACACACACACACACGCACGCACGCACACGAAACTCAACCCTAAAATCTAGATTTGTATCATTTTTGGAGAGATCTCTAAAAAGAGTACATATTAGAAGCATGTCTAGATGTTTCTATGATAAAACAACATACTTAAAATTTCTTAAAAGGACATTCCCTAATTTAACTGTGCTTGTGTGCATGTAAAGGCGTTCTCGCAATCTCCGTGGTGATAGAAACTAAGACCCTTCTGCCAGATTGACCCTTGCAAGGTCTCAGGCACCATCAATTATGTCAGCCAGTAAAATGGGCTTTGCTACACACAGCAGATTATATGGAGTGTAAAACATTAGAAAAATGTGTCTGCAACATCAGAGTAACATGTTTGAAGTGACAATGGGTTGGTGTGGGGGTTAGAGACACTCCCAAAAAGGGAAGAGCCCAGACAAGTGATTTTGTTTGAAGGCATTGTAACACACTCAAGTGGGCAGGGATGCTTTCTATGGCCCCAACGGCACTCCATCTTCTGGGCAGAATACAAGCAGAATGGAAGGACATATGCTTTCCACGGGGTCAAATGAAGCAGAACTCACAGGCTTTTGTGGTGCTCCCTTTTGGTGGTGAGAAGAAAAGGCAAATCTGTTGTTGGGTTGTAGTCCAATGGGCCCACAAATATCGCATGAAAATTCACCGGGCTGTTTCTTGCGAAGCTTTTGTCTCTGCCTCATGATAAGGAGTGTGGATCCAGTTGGACTTAATGGCTAAACCACATAGTTCTTAGTCTGAATGAGCTCTCCAGCCGGCTGGGACAGGACACACACACACACACACCCACTTGTGCAAACTCTTCACTGGCCTGGCAAGAATGCACCATCCATCCATCACAAGAAAGCTTTGAGAGGCGCTTTGACTAATTCAGGACAATGAAGACAGAGCTGGACAGAGATGTTTGCGATGAGCGTGACACTCAAGCACCTTCTGCTCTGTTAAAACCCTCTTACTCTCTTTCACTATATGAAAGCTGAGTCTAGATTTTAGCTAGATAGAAGATTGTGATCAGCACTTCACTCTCCTGCCAGTAAAAAGCTTTTTGCTGACTGGGGCCAAAGCCAGCCTTTCTAAGCCCTGGAGTTACAGTGTAACACACACTGCACCATACTTTAGGCCTTCAAAAATGCTAAACCAATAAAAAAAAAAAAAAGGGTTTCCATCCATCTAGACATGCTCACATACAGGTTTTTTTTTTTTTTTTTTTTATAAAATGGGGGAATATGTCTGCAAGGGTTGAACTGTGCCGTTAACAAAGTTTTGATTGATTACAAGAAGTCTGAAGCGTACTGATTCCTCAATTTTTGCATCTGGCTGAAAACCATGGAGCAAAACTAAACAGGCCCTCTTATGTCTAGTCTGACATCAATTGTGAATTACCTATAGAGGTCCAGTGAAAAAGAATGACTATGTCTAAACTAGAACAGATTGGGATCTGCAGGTTCCCTACCATAAGAAAATACTGTTTACTTTTTTAGAGGCCAAAGCGTCTGTGTGGTACCAGCCATAGACTAACCTTGGTTTTCTATTGATAACCTTAGAGTTGCATCATATAAGATGTGCCAACATTGGTTCAGATTTCAATTATTTGCTCACTTTAAAACTAATTACAGTTACAGTTTATGGTATTCAGTATATTTCGGTTGCATCATTCTACCTTAACTCCTAGTTTATTACCCGCTACCATTGCACAAGCTATATTTATTGATCGACAGTTTTCTATTTATTGACCGGTATCTTTTAATCGGATTGTAGATTAGGAGTGTGTTAAATCTGCTGCTTCCCTATAGCTCAGTTGTGATTAGACTGGCAGCCGTGTTGCCTTAAACAATTCTCTCCGCACTACGCGGCCATACAGTAATAGACAATGGCACACACAATGAAGCAGTTACATATAACTGGATTATGGCCTCATATACTCTATAAGATGCTGTCTACTTTAATCTGGCAAAGAAGTCACAGACACTGTAGCAGTTGTTTGTTTTTTTTTAATTTAATAATGTATGTTCAACACGAACCTCATATACTCAAAAAATAATTTGACCGTGGAGTACATTGATTTCATTAATTAAATAGAATTCAAAGTGAAGACAGTACACTTTGGATTAAGTTACAACACTAATGCAGTGAATCAAACATATATTACATTGCATCTTGACATCAAAAAGTCAATTTCAAACTTATTTCTTTATGACATTTAGGTTTGCTTATTGTTTGTATACCGGGTATAATCTTTCGACAAAATACACCCTAATTGTAATGCTGTTTAGCGGCCAACTCTTGCTAAGTGTTGTGTGTTGAAACTGATCAGTATTTGAACAAAGCCCCTGAGGACTTTTCAAGCAATCTGTACTTTCAAATGCAATACTATAGTAAAAAAAAAAAAAAAATCAAGACTTAATTAATTGAATTCAATTGACGGCAATGAAAGGAACAAAACCCACTGGCCGTGGGGGAAGAAAGGAAAATATATTTTTTAAATTCTACAGTAATATGTATATTCTGTAGTAAATTAGCAGCAGCAATGTTGTGTATACAGTATGTAACAGGTGAGTTGGACACATTTACATATTTCACCAAAACATCCTCTTTCCAATACATCTTTTATTTTGGGGATTTTACCTCCTGCCTGTGTGCTTTTCGAGTGTGACTGTGTGTGTGTGTGTGTGGACGTGGTCAGCGTGATGACGGAGGTACGTGTGTGCACGCTCTGGTCAGAGCCGTTTGTAATATGACCGGAGGGGAGCTAAGCAGATGTAGCAACCGCACATACAGCTAATGTCCCGTTTCTGTTGACACCACAGAGTAAAGACTCAAAATCAGCACTATCTCCTGCCTCATCTGACGCCAGCGCACAACGCAGAGACCACAAAAGGGCGAAACACACACACACACGGGTTACATACAATGTATAGTAAATAGGGGAAACCATGCACAAAAGGCCGATGTGTGGTCCTTTAAATGTGAATCATTTATTTCAAAACATTTTAACGTATGATGCTGATATAAGTGCTGCCACTGGCTATCTGCTGGTTATCTCTACAACTGCTACTCATTAATAGAAACAGGATTATGTTAGAGGTACTCAAGTGTTTCTAAACACACCTGTTTTTCCACTCATTTACACAGTATACTTTGTCCCCCACTATTGTGTTATGTGTGCAGGTGTATGTGTGATTGCTGCCCACCCAGGGAGGCTGATGAGAGCGGCTAAAGAGTGTTTATGAGACTGTTAGCCAGGAGAGGATGCCGCCCTGCAGCTCTCGCCCAAATAAAAGAGCCATTTATTACATCCAACATGACCCTCTCATTACACACAAATAGGAATTAATGAGCGCTATATCCGGCGCTCCCAGCGGAGCGAGGCGGGGCCTGCTAAAGGACTAACGTTAATTACATTGTCCTACATCTCACCCATTTAACACCACCCATCAGATCGCTCTATCTGCTGGGGAAGGATGGGAAGAGTGGAAGAGATTCACTACCTGGAAGGATGGCCGCTCTCAGCCTCACCAGTGTGGTACAGCTCAGCAACTTTACGTATCAGACGTAGTACCACCGGAAGGCATGGCGTTACAATGGAATACGCATAGCAGCTATGTACGTATGTGAGTAATCAGACAGGCAATAAACAAGTCCAGTGAAAACAAAGTTATTACCCAAACAGTCAGTAGTAAAAGTCAATTAGATCTTGCACAGCAACTTCTTGGTTCAACTTTGAATTACCATAATTACCGTAGTTGTTCATGCATACAGTTTAACAATGCCATGGGTTATAACGGACACTTTGGGTGTGTATGCTTCTGGTTTTAAAAGTCAATTAAACACCTAGAGTAAAATATTTGGGGATTTGGTTCTTGTCCGTTAGTCCTCCATTGTGAAGGTGTAGCTACTAGTCTTAGGATCTCAGCAGTGAAATTGGCGAGTAAAAACATAACTGATAGGATTGATGGTCAAAACTACAAAAAAACAGATCCTGGGGTGTAAAAAATGGGATTTTCCTTTCAGGCTTCACATGGGAGAGAATCTGCTTCACCAGAAAACAGTACACATCTCAGGTTTGATCTCTGTTGGGCTATCCTCTTCATACTGTACATGCCATGTTTTGAAAGGTGCACAGACACACACACACAAAAAACAGGGTATGAAACTTCTCAGAATGCTCGCAGGACTTGAACTTCCTCCTGACTGTAATCACATCCGCTTGTCATCAGCTTCTCATCTCTTTCTAGTTTACTTTCTCTCGTGCGCTCCCATTCAAACTTAAATATTACCGTTATCTCTCTCTTCCCTTCACCTCTGAAAATGCCCATCTCCCCCCCCAAAAAAAATTATTCAATTATCATCAACAATCTTTTCCCATATTTCTTCCTTTTCTTTGCGTTTCTTCAAGCGAATCATACAATTTCCATCAGCATCGCCCCTTTCTCTCCACTCACTGTTTTCACAGAAGGCTTTATGTACTTAAAAAAAACACAACACGATAGCTGCTCCAGTGAATTTGAAGAATTGGCGAGGTGCAGAGTTAGTGGTTGGTATTTTGCTGGGCTAAATGCAACACTCGCACAAAAAAGCTGATTAAGGATTACATTCTCACCACACTGGATACCTCATGCCTACAGCTTCTTCAGAGATCAAAAGTATCATGATATAGTGGTATAGTGATACCTCACTTTGAAGGGTTTGGCATTTTTTGTTTGTTCGTATATTTTGCCTATTTTTTCGGTGTGTAAAAATAGTTTGCACTCGTTCTCTCTGTAAGAACCTTAATAGGGTATGTTCTAATTTTTGTCCCTAATTAGATGTTGGGGTGGGATTTCTTTATTGTTCACTTTGAGGATCTATAGTTGGGGTGGGCTGTTTCATTAACAGCTTTTAATTTATTGTTTCGCTATGTGTGGGAGATATGAAGTCCTTTGAGACTGTCACTGGGATAAGGGTCTGTACATATACATGTGAAACTAATTTGAGTTGACATGCAGATAAACAATGAAAAGGATATCAACCAGAGGACCTGATGAGGATCCAGATTCAAATGATTTCAATAAAAGTGTGTGCACCGAGTTCAGAGTATGAGGGCTCTATTTTTGCTCCCTCTGGCTTATTGAGCTCAGCACCACATCTCAATTGCTATTTCTGAACATGAGAAGTATTAAACAAGTGATTGAGAAGCTCTCGCCATGTATTCAATATACAATACAATTAATATTCCACTAAAAGTGCATACATTGAACAATATTTTAAGTTATTTTCTCCGCTTCTGGTGACAAAAATGTGTTTTCTTGTGTCTGTGGTAATTTACTTTACTCCACCACTTTGACACGAAGAGTTAACAATTACACCTGGATCAAAGTACTGAAGTAATTATATATCAAGCGCTGGTTTGTGGTAATGTCTCTAGTCGTATATAAGAGAGGCGGGCTTTGCTATGAGATGCTCTGAAATCTCTCTTTCATCTTTTTATACTTTCTTCCCCATCAAGGCACTTTTCGACACACACACACACACACACACACACACACACACACACACACACACACACACAACACACAACACACACAACACACACACACTCCTCCCTTGCATCTCTCTCTCTGTTGGTATGACACAGGAAAAAGCTGGGCCCTGCAGCCAACCCCGCCGTCCGCACTGAATGCGATTAAGCTGAGCAGTGATTAATCTGGGCTGCCCCATAATTCCTCTTTACCACTTTAATGGATGTTATCTCCCCTCCTCTGAAGGCTTATCTTGCTGATCGGGGCCAAGGATGAGGAGAGGGAGAGGAAGAGGATGGGGTGGCTTTGGTAATTGGGGGGGGGGTGGGAAATCAAACAAAATCCATATAGAGGTAAGTAAATAAATAAGTAAGTAAATAAGCACGTAAATGAGTAAATGCACGGATTGAGGAAGCTGCTAAGCGGATAAGGCAGATCAGTCTCCGTAAAGTGCTCATTTGTTTTCGAAGAAGACGAGACAAGCCGCCTTCAAAGCCTGCTGATACAGTAAAAAGCACTGTCAACATCCCAATTCACAGACAAACAAAATAAATTTATCCAAATGGCTGTCAATAAAAGTCCCCCAGCCCCTCATTGTATATGTAGATAAGGTGTCCTCCATAATGTAGCTGACAGTCATGGCTACAAAGACAAAAACAATGTGGGACTTTTCGATGAGCTCATTTTCTATCATAAGCGGCAGTGACGTAAAACAATGGCATTGTTTCATTTGCGGTTTCCACGCTGGAAGATAAAGTCAAAGATGGCCAAGTTCCTCTTATACATTCCAAATTCACAGCTCAGAAACAAGTTTGCTCAGGTCTATTGCAGGAAAGAAAATGTAATGACTATCCACACCTTAAGCTTTCAGGACAATCAGCTGCATAACTTTTTATTGAGAAATAATGAAACGCATATATCAGGAATGGTTTTAATCATTCGAAATGAGAACGGGCTCCACAAGGAATTGTCCTAAAAAAGAGAGGATGAGCTGGTGTCAGGTTTTGTGCACTAACAGACAGTAATACACTGTAAAACACTATGAACTCTGACAACAGCTGTGTGTGCGTGTCTCTGAGTGCACATTTGAATAGGACACTTTTATTCTGCTATGTAACATTCAAAAATAACTGATGCTAAATGCTAAAAAAAAAAAAGTCAAGCGCAGCAATATTCTGTATTTTAATTGTTGTAAATGTGTTAACTGCAAATAGTACTATAAGAGCCTTCACCACAAAGTTTCATCTCTTTCTAAATGGACACCACCGTACATGCAAGTACAGTAGTAGCAGTGTGTTTGCTGGTGTGTCCGTCCCAGTGTTTTTGTCCTTCCATGTCTGTGTTTGTGTACAGAAACGCATATGTGAGACACCAGCTGAGAAGTGACAGGGTTAAATCTGTTCGGAGCTCTTTTATCCCCCGCTTCGGCTTACAGCGATGTTGCAGTGAGATTCTGTCATAGACAACCCTCTGTGGGATTCCATTCACTACTAGTGTACATCTTTAGGTACAAAGCTGCGGGCTGCATTGGCTCCAGGTAACATAAACGCTCCCTTCAAGCCACCGCGTATCTGCCCATGAAAATTCTCTAAAGGGGTTTAAGCATTTACGCAGAACACTATCAGGCGCTGCCGAAAATTCAGCTTACCCTGTTGAATAGGGACTTCAAAGAGAATTGCAAATACCATTGCACCGCTACGTTCTCTCTTCCTCAGTCTCTCTCTCCGTCTCTTCCTGCTTCTTTTCATTTTATATTTCCAAACACAAGCTGCTGCGTGATGTAAAAATGTATTATCAGCCATATATTTCCGCTTTAAATGAATAATAACAATAATCTTTGAGTAATTTCTTTTTTATACAGCTCCGTCTAAATAGGGCAAAGCAAGCGAGCTAATATAGAGCCGCGGGTAAACAAGGCCGTGCAATAATGAACGTGTGGATTAGGCCTCTAGTCTATGTTGTGCGATAAGGAAAAACAGCTGCGACTATCCAGGTAACAGCACATATTGACTGTCAATGAAGGATAAACTACTGTGCAGCTGCACATTTACTCCTTTCATTCACACTGTGGACACACTGCACGCACACACAGGAAGACACCCATGTGCATGCACACAGAAACATACTGTATATAGGCGTCAAAGCCACAAAGATTCGGAATAAAATAAATGTATAAGCGTATTTGCACGGTATGGAGCTTAAAATGCAAAACAATATGATGCATAAACAGTGTGATTTAATGTAAGAGATAATAAATGGCTTCATAATGAGCAATATAAATGGTCTTTAAACACTTTACTGCTTAGTTCACACTTATAATTAATCTGGGTTCCATGTGTGCATATAAAGTGGGTATAAAACTCTGCCCGACTGTGCAAGTAAAACGGCGAGCGAAAGAGAAAAATGACTGCTGGTAAACATCTGCAACACAATTCAGCTTTGGCCTGTAGCTTTCAAGATATGCTGCCTTTTTCCCTCAGAAGGACCAGCACGGAAAGCTGTCCAAATAATGCATTACAAAAAATTGCTCCCTGAAATTATTTACGGTGAAACGCACAACAGAAACCATAACATTTATAATGTTTTACAAAGCCATCAAATAAGTGGAGAGGGGATTAATTGCCCCGGCCCGACCTTAAAATAATTATTTTGAGCGGTGCAACTCTAAACTCCAATGAAATTGATACACTTTGATAATTAGATTCTTGGCACTGACCCGCTGAAGTCAATAAAGGTTATTAAGGCCAATTGCTGTCTAAACGCATTACGGGCAGAGTAAACTGTCCATCGGAGGCCCCTGCTACTCCAGCGCCAATATGATAATCCATTCTCCGTCCTGGGGGTTTCTTCCCCAGCGCCTGTGTCTCCAGTCTGCCATACAAAACCAGATTGGATTCGCTTAACCTTTCCAGGACTTTGATCAAATGAGCTCACACAGCAATAACATTTACATTGACCCCCCCCCCCCCAACACACACACACAACCCTCTCTTTTTGTGTTACCTCCTCCCCCTCTCTGTGTGTCTGTCTCTACAGACTCTCCCTACAGCTCACTACCCTCCCTCCTCAGCACCGACCCTCCACAAGCTAGGTCAATAACCTAATCAGCTATCGATGGCGACCGGGCCAGGCTGTGTATGATTGCAGTGCAACCCTCCTTAGTCGCTCAGATTATTTCCGAAGACGGTTAAGACACATGCATACACGCAAAAGTCAGCCTCTATTACAAATCAGAGGAGGTAATTTTTGTCACACAATGAAAAAAAAAAAAAAAAAAGTGTGTACAGCATGCATACATACATATATATATATATATATATATATATATATATATATATATATATGTGTGTGTGTGACCAAACCATATGAAAACATGGAATGACAGGCTGGGTGAATGTTGTAGAGAAAGACATGGCCCCGATACCACTTCCTGTTTTGTACATCTTGA